>NC_048309.1:7875882-7955866 GCF_013100865.1 Trachemys scripta elegans
TAACATTGGGAGTGTGGGAGTGAAGATCCAGAGGGAAAGTTGGGATATGGGGGGGGGAGGGAATTCTGCCATGGTGAAATTTTTGGTCTTTGGGTTTTCTCTTTCTCACCCTGCACTCTCATGTTTCCTTGTTCATTTCCCACCCCCTCATTCTTTTGCTAGTGGGAAATGGGATTTCATCACCGTGCATGCTTGGTCATGAGCAAAATCCAATGTGACCGCTGATGGTGACTGGTGGATTATGTGGAAAGGATCCCTTGGTTTCAAAGTAGCAGTGTTAGGTAAAAAGCAAGTCCTCACTCACCTCTCCAGCACCCGAGTTCGTGCGGAGTTGGTATGGGGCTCACAATCTGTCAGAGACCAGACACCAATTCGTTGATCAACGGGCTCACACTATCCTTAGCTTGAAAGGCTTCAGAGTAAGTGTGGCAAGTTTATTAGGGGTGAGCATCAATATTTATACCCAGAAGTAAACAAAGTGATTAACAGATCATAATGGTCATGTATAATCAATCAAGATTCTACAGGATAAAACAGGTTAAAATGTAAATTCAGAAAGAGAAAAGGGGAGATGGCTACTTAAGGGGAGGGGAGTGTCATGAGTAGTTCGCAGGTCAGAGCTTTGATTAAAAGTTCAGACAGAGACATCAAGTCTGGGTTAAGTTTAAGCTCATCAAAAGTTCAGACTCAACAGCAGCTGTGTTAGTCTCTAAGGTGCCATAAGTACTCCTGTTCTTTTTCTAAAATGGCTGTTACTCCTCACCATGTCCAAAGTTTGCATTCACTGGTCCTCCACAAATACCCAAAGCAGGTCACTGCAAGTGCACATGGTCTGTTCTCAAACTAGCAACCCATTTCTGGCAGTTTCATCATAACAGTAATCCTATATTAAATGGACATTCCTTTCACGTATACTGTGGATTGGCCCCGGTTCTCATCCCCCACTTGTCGGGGTTAGGTGATGGCGAATGTTTGTGGGATTCTGTAACCCTTCCCCTGGTTTCCTTCTGTTGACCTGGGGCTGTGGCTGAGAGAGAGGAAGGTAAAGAAAGGCTTGCCTGAGGTCCTATTGTACCTGCAGGGCATGTGCCAGAAGAGCCTAATGTAATTGGAAGAGAAGTGTTGGAAATTCCTCGGATGCCTGTGGGACTGTGCAGGTAATAGCCTGAAAGGCAGGCTGAGCACTTTACAGGCTGGAAAATAAGGCCTTTTATGCCTCCCAGTGCCTTGCAGGGAGCCCTTTTTTGTCCAGTTTAAATTGAATTGAGTGGATTGGCCAACGTCTGCCTCAGAAAATGTCTTACGCATTTTAGATAGTAACCAGCACTGGTTCCTTTTGAGCTATGATGTTGGGGTACAGGGTGGATGTGTTTAGACACATCGAAGGTTCTGGGGTCACGGACACTTGATTTGCTGCAGAGATACTGGAGTGTCCTAGGGTGGTTAGCGTCAGGAAAGGGATTCTTTGCAACACTGCCCTTTTGCCATAGCAATTCTTTGCTGCCAGCGTCTCTTCTGAGGCTTGGCCTTCACTTAAACGTTAGGTCAACATAGCTATCTTAGTCAGGAGTGTAGGGGGGGGGAAAAAACATGCCTGGCTGACACAGCTATGCCAACCTATCACCCAGTGTAGATACAGCTGTGTTGAAGGAAGAGGGCTTCCCTTGACAGAGCTACTGTCGTTCAGGGAGGAGTTGTTCCTATGCTGACGGGAAATACCCCTTCCATTGCTGTAGATGGTGTCTGCGCTGTGGGGTTATGCCAGCATAGCCACTGCATAGACATGCCCTGAGTCATGCCTGCTTAATTACTAACGAGAACCAAGTTCCTTCAGCACTTGACAGCATCATGGGGATAGGGGAGACTGTGATTAATTTGTTCATCAGGCTGCTTTCAGTGGCTGTGTCCAGAGAACTTGCTCTCTTTCTTCACTGGGATAATGAAATTGGAAGGGAAGGGGAAAGGGAGGAATATTCTTTGTAGCCAACTAACAACGGTTTATAAAACGTATGTGGCCACCCAGCTGGAATTATTATATTAAAGGCCCACATCATGTCCTCTTAATGTCAGCAGCTGCTTAAACATTATGGCTTCATTGGTAGGGTAGATCAGAGAGGTCTCGTCCTAGAGTGGGCAAAAGGTAATCAAATGCATAATCTGCTTGGGAGAAATTGTTCCAGCTCCCTTGTATCTGCTCCCTTATCGTCTGTGGTAGCAGAGCTATGGTTTCAGAACTGCCATTGGATGTTGACGCGGATAAAACAGGGAAAGGGGTGGAGGGAGAAAAGCCATCTAGAATTCCAATACTTGGCTGAGATCTGGCAGCTAGAAACAAAACAAGTTGCTCCATTTACAACTGGAAAAAAGGGAGCTAATTGGTACTGGAAGCTGCTGGTGGAGTATAAATAGAGAACAGATTTTTTTGCTGCTGCTGATCATAAACTCACTCTTAAAGCTTCCAAACGTTCTGACACTGGGGTAAGTAGTCTGGTGGCTCCTTGGGAGTGTCTTGTTACAAAATAATGCTACAGAACCATGCTAGAACAAGGATTGGCTTTCCTGCATGGATGGGGCTGGAGTGCATTAGCACTAAGTTTACAGCATCCTTGCTTAGCGTGGTCCTATCCACAGGTCAGACCAAACCACGCAATAACGTTTTTGATGCTGAGGCTCAATGTTATAGTGCAGATGGGGGTATTAGTGACACTTGCCTATACCGTGTGGAAGACAATGATTCTCTTAAGTGAAAGGAAACCGAGCCTTGCTAGTGAAACTGTTTTGTCTGTGAGGGCATCTTCGCTGTAGAGGCAGCCTAGGTGCACGGTGCCTGGGTGAGCAGCCACACTGCAGAGCCCGTTCTGAGTTACTGTGTGCTGCACTCATCCGTGTGTGTCGCTAGGGAGGCTGGTCTCATGGGTGGTTGTGCTGCAGTAAGCTGACCCACTCTGATTCTTAACTTGTCTGTCCTGGGCACATGGGGGGAGGGGATTTGGGGAAAGCACTGGAGAATTGTCAGCACTCGAGTGGTTTAGCCTGGATCCTCACTGCAAAATGGGTGGGTCAGCAGCCTGGATGAAAGCAGAACCTGGGCTCTAACCCCTTTTCCCCGAGCCATGCCAGCTAGCCCATGTTCAAAGCACCCCAGTGATGTTTTTGCGTGTGGACAGGAGAGGCATTGGGGTAGGAGCCTGGGCTGACTCTTCAGTGAAGGCCTCCCAAATGGGAGGTGTCGAGGCCAGTATTCACCTGAGTGTTGGGCAGAGAGGCAGCTTGCTGTAAGTGATGCTGCAGTTGCCATAGAAAGTCAGTGGGTGCAGGGACACGTCGGCTTTACCCAATGAAATAATAGGGAACTGCTCCAAGGCACGTGCAGATTGATCTTCATACTCAATGCACTGGGGAAGCGAAGGCTCCGTTTGAGCGCTGAGCAGGTCAGCTGGGGAAGGGGGAAAAAGTCCATCAGCGAGAGCCTTGGAGCCTTTGTCACAAGCAGTAGGTTACATGGAGAGAGCACAGGGAGGATTGACTGTGAATCTCTGTGGTGCTTGCCTGCCATAGTTCTGTTGATTGCTACTTGCTGCAGGTGGCGGGAGGGACAGGGCGCGATTGAAGGTATTTTAGCTGAGCAACTCTTGAAGCGAGAGACGTAATAAATCCGGTGGCTCTTTTTTCAAGAAATATGAATGGCTGGCTCCCTGCCAGAGCCTGACATCTTCCTGACATGAAGCTGAACCAGGCCAAGCCTCCCCAGAGAGCGTTCTGTATTGTCGGTGTTTCATGGTACGTTGTGCGGAGAAGAATGCTTGCAGCCAGGAAATGGAAGTACCTTCATGCCGGTGCTTGCCTAAGGTTAATAACTGCAGCACTGGTGGCGATGGGGTGCTTAGCGTCCCCGCTTCCACAGAGCTGTTGCCCGCCCTGGCTGATGCTGGAGTTGCCATGATTCCCCCCTAAACACAGTGGGTAGAACTCCAGATTGAAATTTTGCAGTGTGTCTTGATTCACACCCTCTCAGGTATTTATTTCCTTCTCTGAAGCCCACATTTCTTCCTGTCTAGCAGCCTCCACTTGGGGGGAAAAAAATCCCAGGCCCGGAAGAGCAGGATCTGACAGTGCCTCATACCTTCCGGCCACTCTCTCCTAGATCCCAAGGCCAAAAGTGACCATTCTGATTAAGGCTACAATTTAATCACAGGTATTTTTAGGAAAAGTCATAGATAGGTCATGGGCCGTGATTTTTTGTTTCTTGCCCACGACCTGTCCATGACTTACACCATAAATACCCATGATCGAATCTTGGGGGAAGCCCTGGTGGGAGGAAGAGCCCGTGGCACCGTCTCCCCCTCCCCCCCGGCACCACCTACTGCGAGCTGCCGAGTTGTGTCAGCTCCCGCCACCCCTGGCACGACTGTTCAGGCTGTCCCCAGGGCCAGCCGCATTGGTGGCTGCTGCTGGGTGCTCCCTGGGACAGCTGCCTGGAGCCACCAAAGCAGCAGCTGGTGTGGCTGGCTGCAGAGCTGCTCCAGCAGTGGCCGGTGTGGCTGTCCCCAGGGCCCCCTGAACAGCAGGCCCTGGGGCCAGCTGTTTGGGTGGCCCTTGGGTCAGCCACACTGGCCGCTGCAGAAGTCACGGAGGTCGCAGGAAGTCATGGAATCTGTGACCTCGGAGACAAATACGGAGCCCTAATTATGATGCTGACCTCATGGATACCACAGGCCATAGAATAGGGGTTCCCAAACTTTTTGCCGGCCTGACCCAAATTTAATGAAGGCTTTCCTGCCAGGACCCCAGGGAACACCATTTAGAAGAGCATAGTGTGTGATCACACTTGCAGAGGATGCTTTTGTAGAGCAAAACGATGTCCTCCACGCATCATGACCTTGCATGTACAGTGCATACGAGGTTGCTCTGTGTGGTGCAAAATGGCGCCCTCGGCACAGCAGGGATCACTGGAACCCCATCTGCTGATGCCGTATCTAGAACCCATCTTTTAAAAAGGCATTCAATCGTGATATAAAAATGGTGAGGCTTGGAGAATGCACCATGACCCGTGGTAAATTATCCAATGGTTAATTACTCTTGCTGTTAAAAATTTACACCTTAATTCCAGTTTGCATTTCTCTAGGGTCAATTCCATTGCATCACATTATACCTTTCTCAGCTAGACTGAAGGGCCTTTAATCAAATATTTGTTCCCCATGTAGGTACTTACAGGATATAATCAATTACCCCTTAATCTGGTGTGTTGTGGGGCACTGCTCTAGAGGAAGAATGCCGCCTTCTCTTCATCTTTGACTTTCTGTACTGACATTCATATGCATTTGTCTTTGTCTCTTTAGAGATGACAGTGTTTCATCCTTCAGAGACGTCCAGGTAGTAACTTCTACCAGATGTACACTCCAAATCCAGTTCTCCTTATTCAAAAGCTTCACATATTAATAATTTACAGAAGACTGAGGAAAAGGATGGATGGATAGATAGATAGATGAACGTTAGGACTAGTTTGAAGGTGCTTGGTTTAGTATCCGTAACAAATGCATAAGCTACAGAATAAGTGGACATAGGTGCTAGGGATGTAAATATGGGTAAAAAAACTGGTTAAACGATTAATTATTTTGTTTAACTGGTTAACCGTTAACTGAGGTAGCTGGGGTGGGGGGGAGCTGGCATGGTGAGGGGCTGGGGGTCCAGCTCGCAGGGGGTGGGTGTGTGCGTGTCCGGGGGCCAGGGTCCAGCGTGTGTGGCCGGGGTCTGGCGTAGCTGGGACCAGCTCGCGGGAGGTCTGGTGGACGGGGTCGGGCAGTATGGGGCTTGGCGGGATGGGGGTCAGGTGGGGCTGGGGGCACAGCAGGGGCCTGGCACAGCCAGGACTTGGGACCTACTGGCTCAGCTGGCCTGGCTGAGGGTGGACTGGCATGGCTGGGGCTGGAGTCCCTCCTGCCAGCCTGTTGCAGGGCTGCCGGGGTTATCGGTTAACTATGGTTAACCGGTAAGTCTAATGCTTACCGGTTAACTGTTTAACCTTTTACATCCCTAATAGGTGCTAGAAGTAGGGGTACTGCTGCACCCCCAGCTTGAAGTGGTTTCCATGAGATACAGGGTTTACAGTTTGGCTCATTGGCTCTCAGCTCCCCTGCTGTACAAATTGTTTCAGCACTACTGCAGGTGGATCATTGACCTCGTTCCTTGTGACGTAGGAGTTTGCTGGGTTTTCGAAGAGCTGAAAGTTGCAGGCTCTGAAGAAAAGAGCTCCCTTAGAGACCCAGTGGCCCAGCTAATTAGCTTATTTTCTAAGCCCCTTTAGTTGAGAAGTAAAGGTGTCAGTCGTCGCAATACACAGTGGTTGCCTTTATCCCTGGATCAGACTGATTCTTGTTAAGTGGGAAACTCATTCCAAAAGGAGGTGTGTTTTCCTGGAGTCTATTTCCTGTTCACAAGTCTCACTTCCTCTTTCTTATTGTACAGCGTAGACTGCTGCTTGGGGCCTGTATTGTGTAAAGATTAACCATGCAAGGGGTGGACATAGAAGAGATGTCCGTGTGAGCCAGGCATGCAGTCATGTACATACAGCTTTGGCATGTGTTCCACTTTTAACAAGCAGTCCCTAAGTCAGGGATGGGCAAACTACGGCCCGCAGGCCGGATCCGGCCTCTCAAGGCTTTGGATCCGGCCAGCGGGATTGCCCACCGTGGTGCACGGGCCCCGCACCGCTCTCAGCAGCAGCTGGCCCGATGTCCCTTCGGCCCCCGGGGCCCTTGCCTGCAGGCACCACCCCCCACAGCTCCCATTGGCCGGGAACAAGGAACTGCAGCCAATGGGAGCTTTGGGGGAGGTACCTGGAGGCGCAGCAAGGGCAGCACACGCAGAGCCCTTCGCCCCCCATCTCCCAGGGGCTGCAGCGCTTCCTGGAGCGGCGTGTGGCCGGGGACAGGGCAGGTGTGCAGGGAGTCTGCTCTGGCCCCGGTGTGCACCACTGCCATCCCAGAGCCCAAACCCCTCCTGCACCCTGCCCCCCAACTCCCTGCCCTAAGCCCCCTGCCTGCACTGCGCACCCTGCCTGCACTGCGCACCAATTCCCTGCCACACCCCGTGTACCCTAACCTCCTGCCCTGAGCTCCTTGCTGCACCCCTCCAAACCCCTGCCCTGGGCCCCCTCGTACTCCCAGCACCCCCTCCAAACCCCAATCCCCTACCCTGAGCCCCCTCATACAGTCCACACCCCTCCTCTGCCCCAATCCCTTGTCCTGAGCCCCTTCCTGCACACTGCACCCCCTCCCACACTCTGCACTCTCTGCTGCACCCCAACCCCCTGCCCTCGGCCCAAAAAGTTTGCCCACCCCTGCCCTAAGTGAACAATTAAATCCCTAATCTCCACTGGCATCTGCAT
This sequence comes from Trachemys scripta elegans, assembly GCF_013100865.1. NCBI lineage: Eukaryota > Metazoa > Chordata > Testudines > Emydidae > Trachemys > Trachemys scripta. The sequence continues at coordinate 7,883,270 of NC_048309.1, forward strand.
TCAGAGAAAGTTCTTACCATTTTTCATGGGTAAGTAAACAGCCTAACCTCGTGCATTGTTAAAGGAGAGATGTGAAGGAAAAGCACAATTCACGGTACTCTTTCTCCACCTGTGTCCAGTCCGTTCTTATTTTCCTTTAGAAATATCAGTTTATCCTTTAACCTGGTGGTTTGGGGGACCGGCACAGTAATAGCTAGTCTGCACTTCTCCTATCTCCAGTGAGGTGTGGATGGGTGGGGGTTAGCATGCAGCTGAGTCCTAGTTATTCTAAAACCACATCAAGAACAGCCTTGATACACCCTGAGAGAAATTACTAATAAAGGAAGCCCATTCTGCTGGTGGTTGGCACGATTCTCTGTTGCATTGCTGATGCTTGCTTGGAAACATTCGGCTTGGGATGGGAACTGAGGTCCTCGTTCCTTAGAACATCACAGTGGTCTCCATAGTGATCCTAGAACAGAGCGCATCCATCCAAACACAAGAACCAAAGACCACATGGATACACACATGTAAGGCAGTTCACCGTACCTGGTCATGCTGAGATACCTCTGGTGCTGCAGCTACAAAGGAGCCTTAGCTATCAATTTAATGGTGCTCTGCGAAGTATTTAATTTAAAATAAATTAGGTTTGTGGGATTTTGAGCACCTCTGATTATTTTGGACCTCTGACTAGGTCCTAAGGTGATGTAGTTGCTGCCTCACTTTTTCATTAGGGTGACCAGGTGTTTTACCAACCCTGCCAAATGGAATTCCACCCCTGCTGGGTTAACCGACGTCCATCATATATGGACAACCTGGCCATAATACTTCAAGATACATCACCTCCTCATTGGGATCTGTCTTTGCAGGTGTTTGTCCCAAGGGCCTGCTCTGTCCCAGTGGCTGGTGTACAAGATGTAAACGATAGAAGGGTCCAGCCTGAACTGTAGCTGGCTGGATCGTCTGCTCTTCTCATCTGTGGTCTGGGTTATAGCAAGCTCATCACCCAGTTACGCTGGGGGGTGGATGAAGGAGAGCACTCCCTCCCTCTACTGAGAACTCCAAACCTGGGCTTCTCAGAGGAAGCAGATTGTTGCCTCCTGCTTTCTGCAAGCTCTGCTTCCATGCACACAGTCACTTCCTCCACCCAGAGAGAAGCTCTTTACACAAATTCCCCTGTCCGGGGTTTCTCCTTACCCACCTTCTCAGCTCTCTGCCAAGAAATCCTTAGTCCTCTCCAATGCTCTTTCCCAAGCCTATGTTGGAGAAACCCAACAGCAGCTGCACCCCAAGGGTTCCTGTCTTTCCATCTGTGGACGGACTTACAACAGTTCTGAAAGGGAGGGGTTTCGATATCCCTGCCACCTCCTGCAGCATGCCACGGCTACAGTTCCCTCCCTCCTAGAGTACTAGTCACAAAATGCCGTGCTGCTTGAACAGGCTTATGTGGCAAGTGGTCAGCTTGCCTTAAAGGGCCCAGCATGCCCTGCTACTGCCAGAGATGCGGCAGTCAGGACTTCTTTATATAATTTTTTTTTTATTTTTTTTTTTACCTTTTTAGAAGTATCAGGACCATCAATAATAATCTCTCTTCTTGTTGGAGGACCTCTGTGGGGAGGAGTAGTGGGGCTTAGGGATGTTTGTTGTGAGCTCCTGCACCTCAGTTGAAGGGGTGAGGGGTAAAACCCTTTAACAAAGGCATTCTTTCTCCAAAGTGTGTGTTAGCCATCGGCACTCAGAAGAGTTAACACAAATAAAGCCCGCTAAATAGTCTGATGAAACATCCCTTCCCCTCTTAAGTTGTTGAGGCTACAGTCTCTTGACTCATGATAGGGTCACTGGCTCTTCAGTCGCAGAGTAGCTTTCAGAGTAGAGAGGACATGAATTTTTAATGTTTAAAAAAGACAAGCAAACCGTCCCCCAGTCTGAGCACTTCTGACTGCTTTTCTCTATTCCTAGGAAGGATGCCTTTGTCCATGGGATGGGGATTATTTATTTTCGTGTGTGTGTGTGTGTGTGTGTGTGTGTGTGTGTTTAAATATGGCCGCTACTAAGCAGGTGGAGACACTTTTTCATTTTTCTTGTTGCTCCAAAAACAAAGGAAGAAGTGTGTGTGTGTGAGAGAGAGAGAGATTGGGGGGAGAGATCAAATGCTGTGGGGTTTTTTTTGTTTGTTTGTTTTTTAAATTGGCACAATACCCTGTAATGAATAGTCCTTTCTCTGCAAGAATTTTTTTTTCCAGCTTGTTTTAAACTGACATTGAAATACTTATGCTTTTGAAGAATCCGTTGACTATTTCAAAGCTGCCATTCTTCCAATTCTTGTGCTGGCAGTTCTCCTTTTCTGCTGATAAGGAGAGAGGTTTCTTTATTTCTATTTATTTATTTTTTTTTGTCTGGAAGATCTAACACTCCACTTGCACCTTTGACCCATCAGTGCGTACTGCCAACTCCTTCGGATTCCTAGCGCTGGAGCAGAGTGGGAGCTGTCTGGGCCTTAGATCTGAATCTCTATAGCCCTTCTATGGGATGATGTGCGAAACCCATTCTGATAACCTCATGACATTGTAAAAGAAACAGAATTCTCCTCCTTGAAGCGAAACGGACCAGCCAGGAGCTGTGGTTTCCTCTTTTCTTTCCACCCTCATTACCCAATTATCATTATAATTGGTTGTTTGCTATAGGAAAAAGAATGCAAAGACTAGAATTGAAGTAAAACATGGCACATATGGTTGTAATTTGTATGAAGTTTATTTCCCATCTGAAGTGTGTTTAAGTAGCTGTCACTTATAGCTTATGGCCTTATCCAGTGCTGACTGAGTTTTTTCACAAGCTTCAATGGGCTTTGCACTAGGCCATGAAACGCATATCAAGATAGTAAATCACCAATAAAAAGAAACCCCCACGATAGAAGCTAAACTTGTCCTAGCTCACAGAAGAGTCTTCTCAGTAGTGGGTAGCCTAGAGTGAAATAGAGATTCTGAGTTTTTAGGCTGAGGATGGAGGTAGGGGAGCTTCTAACATTCAGGGTTTGGAGAGATTTTTGCAGCAAAATTAGAGCAAGAGCCGATACAATACTTTGCCCATTATCACCTGTGGCCCCATTGCTAAGGCACTGCCAGTCGTTCCAATCAGAACCTTGCTTATCTTGAGGGTGATGTTTTAGACTTATCAGTGGCTAGAACAGGCATTTTGGGACACTTTTGGAGGCCGATCGGTGCACATTAACAGACCAGGGCGTTCACACTGGCGCTGCGGCGCTCCAGCGGGGGGGGAGGGGGGCATCAAATATTATTCCACTCATTGCGGTGGAGTACCAGGAGCACTCTAGCCGCGGAGTCAGAGCGCTCTACGTGCCTTGCCAGTGTGGATGCGTCGTGAGTTAGAGCGCATTGGGCTGCTTTAATGCCCTCTAACGCGCAAGTGTAGCCATGCCCATAGTGCTTATCACCTTGAAGGGATTACAAAGCACTTTACTCCTATATCTAGTGTTGCTGAAATGCAGTCACCTCTGGGGTGGAAGGGTGGCAGCCAGCAATGGAGGAGAAGTTTAGTTTTGGCCGAAGAAACTGAGGCAAGCCCTTTCTAAGGTGCCATGTTGTTGTCTGACAATAGACAAGCTTTTGCTGTTGCTTTTGGTCTTTATTCAAAAGAGTCCTTGCTGAAAAACTGCCTAGTATTCAGAAAGGCTGAGTTGACCCTGCCTGGACTTGACCTGTGGTTCCAGGAAACCAGGATGGCTTATACCATGCCCAATGGCAGCACTGTCTGTGCCACTGAAATGCTGGTGAAAGTGATTTTGAATGTGCAAATTTTCACCAGAATTTTGCAAACTACTGTATATCTAGCTGCTTATTTTAGTTGCAGCCTGTGGCGAGAAATGAAGAGAACTAGACTGTTACCTGAGCCTCCTGCATAGCCATGCTACTCTACCGCCTCAGGCCAGGCACTTCTATTATGCTTACTGGGATTCTTCAGTGATTAGGAGAAAGCCGTAGGGTGAGAGAGGTCAGGCAGCTAGGAGCTGGGAATATCAGCAGGTTTGGCTTGTAATGAATAGCTGGAAGGCTGGCGCTGTAATTTTCTTGCTGTTCTCCTGGAAAGTGCCTGATTGGTAGGGCAGCAGGTAAACAAGTGCTTCAGTTGAACTGGGTGTGAACATGTGTGCGCCGGGGGAGGGAGACTGGATGCATTTGGTCTGTTGAAAAATTTCTAATGCTAGACAAGTTAAAACAAACCATAACTGTCCGGGTCACAGTTGCTGTTTACCCAGGGAGATCTGTACTTTCCTAGTTCAAGAAGATGTTAGAGAAAGTGTGCCCTAGTAGTTAGCAGGTAAGACTAGGAGCCTGGAGAGAATGGTTCTATTCACAGCTCTGCCACTGACATGCTGTCTGGTCTTGGGCAAGTTGCTTAGCTTTTTCTGTGCCTCCATTTCCCTATCTGTAAAATGGCAATAATACTCCCCTGCCTGACAGGGATCTTTGTGTGGCTTATAATGTAGGTCCTTGGGGGGGGGGGGGGGAAGGCACCTTTAAGCTTGCAAAAGTATTACAATGATAAAAGAGCAATGACCATTTGTTTCACATGAACCGCATGTATTCTAGAACATTTCTTGACAGTGCTGTGTGCACCTCTCCCTTTGCCTGGTGGCTGGGTTTTGTGGAGTGTGGGTTTTTTGTTTTTGTTTTTTAATTCTTTCTGCATTCTAACTGTGACACTCCCTGGCGAGTCGCATTACCTTTCTCTGGCTCATGGGTTTGTTGGGAGTCCCTAGGATCATCCGTTTGTGATGACCTCTGAGTGGATTGTCAGCAAGACTCAAATTAGAAGCCTGAGTAAATACAGTCAAATTCACTCGCCCCTTACATCTGCCTCTGCCAATATTTAAATATTGAAGATAGAGTTCTGATGAGTTTAGAGACTGTAAAATGCATATTCACTTGGAGTTACATGTTGCCTTCCTAAAATGTCTCCTGGAATTCCATTCTTCACTCCCTGCCTTGAATTGAGTGAAGTGGCTGCTTACGAAAAGCTGCTATGTTCCACTCCAGAGGTGGCAGCATTTCAAAGTGCAGGAAGTGGGTCTTGTATATGTCCGTTCCTTTGTAAAGAGCTTTGGGATCCTTCAGGATGAAGATGCTGTGCCAAGTAAGAGGCTGGGTGAGATTGGCTAAGGATTTTTAGGCACACATCTGTGTGGCCCCAAAATGCACCTAAGGTGCTGGTCCAGTTAGTGTCATTGCAGGAGCAGATGGGGTAGCTGGGCATGCACATCCCCCGAGTCAGACAACTGAGATAATTGCACATCCGTGTTGGGAGAATCGTTTTGTGCCCACCCTTTCAGCAAAGCAAACTCATTGTTTCCAGCACTTACCTGTCACTTGTGAACATCAAAGGGCCTTTATTAACATGGCATTGTGGCAAATAGGGAGTGCGCTGCAGTATGCAAGCCTTCTGTTCACAAAACAATTGCAGTGTTGCTTCCTGAACTGCAAGCTTCTTCCCAGTGTCCTGCTAGCTAATGTATCCAACTCTGATCTGGAGAAACTGCTGCTAGGTTGGATAATTCAGTGGCTGTGGCCATTCTCTTCTTAACCCTGTGCTGCGACTGCCCATTGTGATCGTGTAGGGCTCTGTGACGTGGATACCTGTTTACTAGGAAGTGGACTGAGACACCTCTGATCCAGGGAGAGATCGTGCCCCCTGCTGCCTACCCAGATTGCTGGGAAATGCGGGGGTGCCTGATGCCAGGTTGCTACTTTCTCTTCTGCGTACGTGGGTGGGTGGAGGGGCCGGGGTGAGCAGAACTGGCCACTGTATCCTGCAATGCACTGGCCAATGCAGCTGATGTGCCACGAGGAGGAAGTAGCCTGTGCCTGGCACAGGGCTGGTATAGAGTACTTCTCTCTCCCTCTCCTCTCCCAGAGTAAGGGGGAATTGAGGGCCAGATTGTGGTTGTCTTCATTGAAAACAAGGTGACTAATGCCTGTTAGCCATCCCTCTGTAAAATCCCAGCCGAGGGAGACCAGGCACCTGTCCCCAACCCATGGCAGAGCTCCCCTAATTTGTCTTGTAAGTTACCTTGTAGTAGAACTTCTGTGCCTTGTCTGCACTAGGATTTTATAGGTAACGTGCATCAGTAATCCCATGGCAAAACCACACCCTCTGCTGGCAGCGAAGACTCGCAGTCTAGTCCGTGGTTTGCTCCTGGGGCAGTGCAAGTACCTGTTGCCCTTTGGCAAAGCCACAGCCCATCGTTAATGTGATCACTGACCAACCAGACAGGAACGACTTACCAGGTTGGTCCCAAATGGGATTGTGACCTCTCTGTACGTGTGACGTGCCAGTGAGGTATTTCCTTCACTGTAAGCTTGGTGCCTGCTACAGGGGCCTGCAGCAGTTTGGGAACCGGTGTAAGGCACCTTTTATACAATATAATTGCATCCACACGCTAACGCTTTTACTTGCATAACTATAGTAGCAAAAAAATAAAATCATCACACCTCTGAGTAGTTATACCGCTAAAGTTTAAATGTAAACCAGTTTGTACTCATTAAATCCTCCAGTCCCTTCCTCAAATTCAAGACAATTTGATTGAAAACAGGTTTAAGTCTCCTGCATAGTGTCTTTGCTGCTGTGGTATTTGCACCATTCCTAGTCTGTGCAGTGATTCATATCATTGCAGCAGAGGAGGTCATAAAAGAACCTAATGTGGTGGGTCACCACAATTTTTGCCATAAGAATTTGTACCTGCCCTTTCCCCATCTTTCTTTGCCTGCTTTGACAAATCACTAGGTTCCCAGCATATCAATGCTCTGCTCAGATCTGTCGATTTAGATCCTTATGTGGCCCCATCATTGTGATAGCAGCGTGCGGATATGGCCAAAAGTAACCAGCATGCTGCAGAAGGCATCTCTTGGATTTGGTTAAATGTGTAACAGTGCTGAGCATTGATGGGGGGAAAGGAGCAAAAAATGGCTTTTTGGCATTTACACATGGCCTCGAATTGTAAACACCAACTTGGAGACTGCAAACATAGCTCTGTACCTCTAGCTTCATCATCACTTCACTGTTGCGCCAACTGTTTGCAAAAGCTGTTGCTTAATGCTTTTTCAGTCCTTCAGAAAGTCTGCACCCACCCAAACTCGGTGAGTACTAGGGTCCTGGCTAGGCTTCAACGTGGCTTTTAGGAACAGTTTTACAGGTAGTTTGGTTTTGTCTATATTGCCAACCAAACTACCCAGGAAAACATTTTATCTCTGATTGGGCTTCAGAGTTTAAAATCTTGGTTTTCTTGGTTCGGAGCCCATGTAGATGGGGCTATATATGCAGTGGCTCTCTTTGCTTGGTGTGCTTGTGAAGACTTTGTGTGTTCTTGAGTCCCATTAGGCCCCATCTATGCCATTGTTCAAATGTTAGCACCAGCTACCCAGGATTGTGTCTACGCTAGCAAAACTTTGTAGCTGCAGGTCGCCACTGCCGCTAGCAATGAGGGAGGGAGTGCGAATGCAGACCGTGCACAGGCATTTGTACCACTATCAGCTGAGCCAGCTCTGAAGGGTAATATAATAGTGGGGAAACTTGTTGAAAAATGCTATTGTAGACATGGCCTGTGTATGTCTGTAGCACTAGTTTTTTAGAAGGATCTACTTGCCTAGACATGTTGGGATCATATGCTAGAAATCTGTTCACAGCAACTATGGCTTCAAACATAGCATAGTCAGGGCCTTGACTGGCTGAGACGAGAACTGCTTGTAAATTATTTATATTCCTGTAGTGTCTAAAATTGGCTCAATTTAAACCAGGCCCCAGTGTGCTAGGTACTGTATATACACATAAGTGACAGTCCCTGTCCTGAAGAGCTTATTCTTTAACTAGATAAGACAGACAAAGGGTAGGGGAAAGGAGGCAATATCCTCTCTTTTACAACTGGGGAAATGAGGCACAGGGAGATTAAATGACTTGCCCAGGGTCACACAGGAAGTCTGTTGCAGAGCTGGAATTTGAACTCAGACTTTTAGTCCTAGTCTAGTGCCTTAATAGCAAGACCCTCTCATAAAACCCATGATGGCGAAGACTTGCTGACTAGTGTGTGTTTCATGGTGCTTGTGAATGCAAGATTCCTCTAAAGTTCAGGAGAGTTGCACAACTCTTACCTTTGATCACCTGAAAACCTTGTATGGGTTTGGGGCATGCTGAGATCTCATACTGTGCCAGTTATTAGGTAATCTGTCTCCCTCCCTTTCCTTCCTCCTCCCCATCCCCCCCACATTTGCAGGTTTGCAACAGGATAGCTGCTTAGCTTAAGCAAGGGAGAGAAATATTTATATTCCAACGTGGCCAATTGCCAAGGTTGCTTTGTTCTTCCAGGCTTCAAAAGGGCAGCCCAAGGAAACACTTGTAACTGATGTTGGCATCAGAATTTGCATGGATTTCCTGCAGCTCTGGAAGTGAAGCCCGACCAGCAGTATTTGGCGTTATCCTTTCGCCCTCTCCACACATGGAGAAGAACTGTGCTAGCTACAACCAGACAGGTTCCAAAGTCTTGTTAGTCCCAGAATTGCTGTGTTTGGGGGGGTTGGTGTATACCCGTAGCGCCCTAGCATAGATACAATTTTCCATGTGTAGATGTGGCTCAACTGTGTTTTAAACATGTTCTATGCCTGGACTTTCCAGCATGATTCAGTAACTTGGTTACAACACATTTCAGTTCCATCTTCACAAGTTTAACTGTTATAGTAGGGGACCCTCCTCACATGATAACTTTAAGCCTTTCCTACACTACAAAAGGTCATCTTATCGGCTGTATCTACAGTGGTGAAGTCAGACCTGTAAGTCCCTGTTAGTGGTAGCAACAGTGGTGCATTTGCATGTCTGATTTTTAACTAGTGCAGACAGAGCCATAAACGATGTAGTCCATGACTTGGTTGTGATCAGCTGGTGACTGTCTACATAGATGCTTAGGGGAGACTGGTTGACCCATTTAACTTGCCGCTTTGCCGACAGGCTGAGAATGCCATAACAAAAGACCGTGTCCAACGCACCCTGCCAGAGGAGTGGCTCTTGTTGTCTGAGAGCTCTTCCGGGGAGAGTAGTAAGAAGTACCTTGGAGCCAGATCACAGCTGGCTGTGGTCTTGAGAGTTCTCTGGGCTGAGCAGGGTTGGGTGCGGTCAGTGCTACCAGGGGAAATGCAGCTTGCTGCAGGAAGAGGCATTGATTCAGTGGGTGGCATTCGTCTCTCACTCTCGCTGCTGAGCTAGTACCCCAGACTGAAGAGGGGGCATCCTGCTTCTGGGAACTGCCATCTTTGAGACGACGTGTAAAACAGAAGTCTTGGCCATTGATGGTTAGGGATGATTCCGTGGCACTATTTTGCAAGCATACGGGTGTTAGCCCTGGTGTCCTAGGCACATTCCAGCTAGGATAATCTCTATTCTGCTTCCTAAATTCTCCTGGCAGTTTCACATGAAACAAGGTCCTCTTTTCTTCCAATTACAGACCCTCGGTTTCATGCTGTAGTTGCCACACTGCACCCTAGAGAAGGCCGCATTTTAGCGGTGGGGTATAATGATTCTCCTGAGTGGCATGAGGGTCTCGGGCTGAAAGGTGCTAATAAACGGATGATTCATTATTCATTTAATGGCATGTCTTATGCTCAGGTATTAATGTAACTTCTGAACTGCACCCTCTTTCTCACTGACTGGCTGCCTTCTCTCTCACGTTTATAGTGAATGTGTGCAGAGACAGGGAGGATGGACTAGGATTCAGGAGATTTCTGTTCAGGTCCTGGCTCTGCCACAAACTTACTGTGTGACTCTGGGCAAGTCACTTAGCCCTTGCCTACACTAGAAAGAGTTCGCTGGTCTAGGGATACCTAATGAAGATGCAGCTTACGTTAGCAAAAGCACGCTTTTGCTGGTATATCTTATACCAGTTCCCTCTTTGGCCAGTATAAATGCACTAGGACTATTTTTATCTTTATTTGATTGTTGGTTTGTATTACCACCATGCTTAGGAGTCCTTGTGAAGGACCAGCACCCCAGTGTGCTAGGTGCTGTGCAAACGCAGAACAGAAAACTGGGCCCTGCCCCAAACAGCTTGCGTTCCTAACTGACTTCGTTGTGCTGGCAAAACTTCTAGGTGTAGACTAGGCCTTAATCTCTTTGCCTTCCCGTTCGCTAGCTGTAAAATGGAGATGCTTCCTTTGTTTATCTTATCTATTTAGATTATAATCTGTTGGCTCAAAGGACTGTATTTTACTCTGTGTATTTATGTTGCCTTACCGACCAGCCTTGATCAGCACTACTGTCACTTAAATAACACACAAAATGTACAGTGAAGAAATGTTCTTTGTTCATAGGAATGTCCCATTGAATGTGTCTGTCTGCTCTGCGAAGTATGCACACAGAGCTTTTCCTCTGGATTTCGAAGGCCAACGTGTTGGAGCCACTTAGAAGGGCCACTAACACTATGCTGATAAGATACTCCAAAAATGTGTTTGAGAGTTACCATAGAAACCAAAGGAAAATGTTTAAACTGCTTGCTTGCCCCCTGACAGCGAGAAAAATTAATATGCCTTGTTAAGGAGCCTGGGGAGGTCTCTGTGCAGAATTAGTGCTAGACTGAAATATCATTCTTATTCCTGCCTTAATTTGTCACCTGGGGAAGCAGCTGAAATGCCCACTTAGGAGCCCTGTTTCTTTGCATGATAAATTGCAGTTGGCTCTTGTTAGACACCCATCCTTATAATCCCCTTCTGGCAGGCCCCTGATTTCTATGGGTGTGCAGTGGACCTGGGATTCGTTGTATGTGAATGCAGTAACTCCCCTTGCTGTTTGGAGAGCTGAGACTTCAAGGAAAAACGCGAAATGTCATGAGACGAAGGATAAAATTGTGAACCTTGGCAACACTGTACCAGAAGAAGTGGTTAGATGCTAGCCTGGGACTCTGGAGATTTGAGTTCAGATCCCTGCTTTGCCACAGACTTCCTGTATGACCTTGGCCAAGTCACATTGGCCCAGTTTTTTAAAGGTATTTAGGTGTTTAACTCCTATGGGCGTTAGGTGCCTAAATACCTTTACAAATTTGGGCCTTAGTGTTTCTGTGCCTCGGTTCTCTGTCTGTAAGATGGGAATAATAGCACTGCCTTACCTCACAGATCTGTTAGGAGGACTAATACATTAGAGACTGTGAGATACTTGGAGGCTGTGGTTATGGGAACTGTATCTAGCTAGATCGAGACAAGTTGGGCGCGATAGTATCTTTTAATGGACTGTCTTCTATGACCGCTTTTGAGCTTACACTGTGTGCGTCTCAAAAGATATTCCCTCACCCAGCTTGCGTCTCTCATATCCTGTGACCAACAGGGCTACAACACTGCATACGTATCTAGATAGGTGTTTCACTAAGTCAATTTAAAAACACACTGTTAAGCCAGTGCATGTTCGTGCATAGCGAAGACATTCATTCACAAGTTCCGGGAATTCCCAGTGGTTCTCAACTCTTGGTGCAAATCAGTTACATTCGTGGTGTCCCACGTTGAATGGTGATTCCAGTGGGGTCCCCTGCATTGGTTGCATTTGGCAACACTTCCTAATGCATTAGGCTGGAATTCCTCTGCCCTTCCCCTGCGTAAGACCACCCACACTAATCAGGATTAATGGTATTACTCCAGCATACCAATGTGAACTGCCCAAATGCTTTTGGGGGGCGTGCAGTGGCTCTTTCAGATAAGAAGCAAATTGCTTTCAATCTTGCCCTGTTGTCTCTCCCCCCCCCCCCCCCCCCCACCACCTCTTCTCTCCCTCTCCACCAATATTTTAAATATTTGAGTGTTTTCTCTAAGGAGCCCTTTGGAGCACGCTGCTCTGTGGCCCCTCTGCCTGCCGTGCTGGGGCTGCCTTTACATGAGCTAATCCGCTCACAAAAAGCCAGCTCCCTTATTTGTTCAGCCAGCAGCTTTTGAAATTCGGTTTACACCTATTTTATCAGATTGGAGCCCGGATAAGGAAGCCAGTTCAGCGCTTGCTGCCCTTTTCTTCTTTTTAACCTCCCTACGAAATGACACATTCTCTTCTCTCTTCCTCCCCCGCTCCCCGCTCCTCCTAGGACACTGCACGTTTTTTCTAACCGCACCTTTCCTGAAGTTCTGGCTTTGTTCTTCCTGTGGGATCCCCTTATCTGGGTTCAAGGGCTGGGCAGGGGGGTGGCAAGGGAGGACAGGTGTGCTGGTAAGCGTGTGCACTGTAAGGCACTATTTGCACCTACAGTGAAGATGTTGGAGAGCACTGAGAACAGTGATGGGCAGGTCAGTCTCTCAGGGGCCTGGGCAGTTGAGCTGCCTTCCAAAGAACCCCTGTTTTCAAGCTGTTACATGCAGCTGGGGAGGCAAAGTGCAGAGGGTCGCCTGAAGGGTAAATCTGAGATTCCAACTGTATCCACCAACAAATATCAAACTCTGTGTGCCTTTAGAACACGACCAATAGAACCCTTCCATTTTTGTGTCTACCCTCTCTCCTTTGCTCTTCATCTCTCCATTAGGGGTAAGGTTAGGAGGCGTAGTCCTTACTATCACATCTTTCTTCTGGCGACCTTTGTGCACTTGGGCAAACATGCCTTCAGTAACCTACTCAGTAGCACTGTGGGCTGGGTAGGTTCTCTGCTCCCTTTTGCACTGAGATCATGATACACTCAGAGCGAGGCAAGTTCTGATAAACGAAGGTTTCCATTGGTCTTGACAGGGAGGAGGTATTAAGTGGGGCCCAGTGAGCAATAGGATGCAATGAACTCTACCCAAAGAAGCAACGAAGTGTGCGACTCCTTCCCCCTCCCCCATTTATGGTTTGCTGAAGCACTGTTGCTGTACCACTTGCCTCATGCAGTGGTGTTGTAGCTCTGTCGATCTCTCTCACCAACAGAGGTTGGTCCAATATAAGATACTACCTTAGCCACTTTGTGTGTCTCATTACCTCTTGCTAGGCAGATTATAAATTAGGTTGTTTAAGGTCAACAGTATGCCAACTTTTTTATGGCTGACTTAGAACAACGCTTCCTCAGCTCTCGTCCCCTGACGCCTCTACTCTGCTTGTGCTACATTGATGACGACATCATCATCTGGACCCATGGGAATTCCACCAAGATTTCAATAGTTTCCACCTCACCATCAACCTCAGCCTGGACCAGTCCACACAAGAGGCCCACTTCCTAGACACTACAGTGCTAATAAGTGATGGTCACATAAACACCACCCTATACTGGAAACCTAATGACCGCTATACTTACCTACATGCCTCCAGCTTTCATCCAGATCACATCACATAATCCATTATCTACACCCAAGGTCTAAGATACAACCGCATTTGCTCCAGTCCCTCAGGCAGAGACAAACACCTACAGGATCTCTATCAAGCGTTCTTAAAACTACAGTACCCACCTGGTGAAGTGAAGAAACAGATTGACAGAGCCAGAAGGGTATCCAAAAGTCCCCTACTACAAGACAGGCCCAACAAAGAAAGTAACAGAATGCCACTAGCTGTCACCTACAGCCCCCAACTAAAACCTCTCCAGCGTATCATCAACCTATTCTGAAGGACGATCCCTCACTCTCACAGATCTTCAGAGACAAGCCAGTCCTCGCTTACAGACAGCCCCCCAACCTGAAGCAAATACTCACCAGCAACTACACACCACACAACAAAAACACCAACCCAGGAACCAAACCCTGCAACAAAGCCTGTTGCCAACTCTGTCCACATATCTTTTCAAGGGACACCATCATAGGACCTAACCACATCAGCCACACTATCAGGGGCTCGTTCACCTGCACATGTACCAATGTGATATATGCCATCATGTGCCAGCAATGCCCCTCCGTCATGTACATTGGCCAAACCGGACAGTCTCTACGCAAAAGAATAAATGGACACACCTCTGACATCAGGAATCATAACAGTTAAAAACCAGTAGGCGAACACTTCAATCTCTCTGGTCACTCAATAACAGACCTAAAAGTGGCAATTCTTCAACAAAAAACTTCAAAAACCGACTCCAACGTGAAACTGCAGAACTGGAATTAATTTGCAAACTGGACACCATCAGATTAGGCCTGAATAAAGACTGGGAGTGGTTAGGTTTAGGTTTTGTAATGACCCAATTTCCCCAATACTAATTTTCCCCTACTGTTACTCACCTTCTTGTCAACTGTCTGAAATGGGCCACTCTCATTACCACTTTAAAAGTTATTTTTCCTCCCTTGGTATCCTGCTGTTAATTAATTGTCTCGTTAGACTGACCTCAGACTTTGTAAGGCAACTCCCATCCTTTCATGTATTTATACCGGCTCCTGTGTTTTCCACTCCATACATCTGATGGAGTGGGTTCGAGCCCATGAAAGCTTATGCCTAAATAAATTTGTTAGTCTCTAAGGTGCCATAAGGACTCCTTGTTTTTGTTTAAGGTCATGCTTTTCTGGGTGAGCCAAGAGCTACTTGGTGTGTGTTTAAATACAACTGCTTTGGGTGTTGAATAAGTGTTTGTATGAAAGCATCCCTGAGTTCTTCATGTGACAGATACTTTCTCCGCTGTGCTCTCCCCCACCAGAAACATAGCTTTCCTTTATATTGCTAGGTCAGGTTTTGCTGAAGACCACTGAAAATTTGTCTGTCCTTCTTACCTCCCCCCCCCCCAATAAACAGAGATTTGTCCCCCCACCCCCAAGGTATTTGCTGAGAATAATAATATATTTGCTCTTCTCCAATGCCTTTTAATCTAAGAATCAGTGTGTGCCTTGCAAACGTTTAGCCCCTCAGCACTCTTGTATTACCGACGCTTGCAGGTGGCAGTAAGCAGGAGAAACTGAGGCATGAGGGAGTTTGTGATTTTTACCAAGGTTCAGTCTTTAGGTAGCGGAGTCGGGACTAGAACCCAGATCTCAGGCTAGTGTACTAACTGCTAGATTATGCTCCTTCCTAACATGCCGTGTGGTCCCATACTTGCCTCTGCAGCTCTGTTCTCATCCTGCTAGCACCTGCCTCAATGGGGCGTGCAAGTGCGTCCTTCTTATTCATGTGGGTAAAACACCTGAATGTTGCTGGTGCACACAAACAGCAAGGAGCGCAAATCTGGGCTCTGGCCTCCATGGCTTGCACATGATGTTGGCTGCTCAGTTCTACCTGATGCTGCCTCTGAAGAAAGCATAGATGGCTCTCCTGTCCTGGTAACTGACTGACTGTTTCTGCATAGAAACACTACAGACCCCTCCCTGGGGCTTATCTCCCCCCTTCCTTTCCCTGCCCTCACCCTACAGTAAATGTTCAATAGTCACTTTGCAGAAGTTTCCCCACGATCCGTGCTGCAGTGCACTGACTTTGTGTATGTGTCAGCGATTTTTGCCCTATAGTGGTCAGGCTGCTGAAAGGAATGCGGGACCTGATTTTTGAAGAGCTAAAGGCCCAGGGTTCCAGTCTGGTCTCCCTGCTGTCCTTTCGGGTTAGTCACTTTGTGTGTGTTGTTGTCTGCAGTGGTTTGATTTGACAACTCAACACCTCAGACCCGCTCTGCAGGGGTGAGTTCCCCAGCAAGATTTGCAGCTTAAAGCTAGGGGAGTTCCCAGTTGGTTACCGAAAGGCTTGTGTGTTTGTGGTCTACTGGTGGGAAACCCGGCTTGCGGGGCTGCACCATGGTTTGGGCTCGTGCTGTATGTACTGCCGGGAGCTGTAGTTGTGTACATCCCATTTGATGGATGTGCAAGTAGCTCTGTAGTGGTATCACTTGTGCTTAGTTTATAAGGCATCTTCTGACCTTTCTTTTGCAAAGGCTTTCAAGAAGCCAATTACAACAGCGGCATGGACCACCCGGAGTCTGGGTCCATAGCCAGATCTGGGCAGGCGGGGGACAACGACTCTTCAGAGGCGAGGAGGTGAAGTTATTACCCTGGCAGTGGATTGGTTTCCTGTACTGAGAGGTTCAGAGGCAGATTCCGGTCTGCTTTGCTCTGATCTTAGCAGAATCTGAGCCTTGTCCCTCAGCAGCGGAGGCACAGAGACTATCTAATTTCTCAAAGCAGATTTGATTTCTGGCGGTTGTAAGTGTGATGCACCCTGAGACTGTAAATGGAGCTGGGGGTGGGAGATTGGCTGCCTTTGTAAAACTGTAAATGCCCCCTCTTCTTCCCCGCCCCCCCCCCCCAACAACATTCAAAGGAGACTGGGCCCCTGGGGCTAATGTTGATTCAGTGCATCTCATCTGTTCTCCAGGCTCATGGGTTTGCCCTCCTGCTTTGAAGCAGATTCTATCTAGAAATGGCAAAGCAGGAACCTGGGCTCTGAAGAAACGAAAGAGACAATGCTCTTCTGTTTGCAGGTTTAATGCTGGAAAATCTTTTCAAGTATGCACACTGGTTTGCAGCATTATTGGAAGTGGAGCTCCACCGTGGGGTGATCTCCTGCTGGCCATATGCTGTAATGTTACTGCCAGCTCCAGACCCCAGTATTCAGGGGTGACTTTTTTTTTCTTTTTTACTGTAAGGGTTATGTTTTCTGCTGGTCTCATAATAGCTGGCAAAGGGAGGAGGGGTTAGTCTTCCTTATGGACCCTCAATGGGTATGTCCGATGTCCATACGTGTGCTGTGTCTAGGGCTAATTTACATTGTAAGCTCCTTGGGACGGGGCCCATGCCTTTGACAGTTATACAGTATAATGCATACACATGGT
This sequence comes from Trachemys scripta elegans, assembly GCF_013100865.1. Taxonomy (NCBI): domain Eukaryota; kingdom Metazoa; phylum Chordata; order Testudines; family Emydidae; genus Trachemys; species Trachemys scripta. The sequence continues at coordinate 7,899,963 of NC_048309.1, forward strand.
GCTCAGTAAATGACGGTGCAAGTCTGGCCTCTGATAAAGAGCAGAGATGGCTTGGGGTATAAATGCTGCCTAGCTCTTGCAAAGGGTGCTGGATTCCATTCCTGTCAATCTCACGCTTGCGCTGCTCCCAAAATGACTAGCAGTACCACTGCTGGTAAAGATGAATAATATGGATACAATAGCAGTTGTGCTGGGGAAACTCTTCCGTAGAGCTCGTCTCCCTAAATACAGTTATTTGGGTCACTAAACTCCCGTCTTGGGCTTGTCTGGGTGGTGGAGTGAAATACTGGAGCACTCAGGAGGTGGGATGGACAATGAAGGTCACGAGATGGGCTTCTCTCTGCTGTGCTGGTGGTCTCTCAGGTCTGTCCATTGAGGACACAGGCCAGCTGTTCCTGGCATGCTGAGTTTCTAATCCACCACTTACACTACATCCACAACAAGTGCTTGAATTGCTGTCCATTTTTCTTGTGTTGAAGGGTAAAAATCCCCTGGTGTTGCTCTCTTCTGGGGAGGGGCAGGAGTTTGAATTTCCATTCTTCTAGAACGGATGCGTGGATCTGCTACCACGTACCTACTAAGCAGGGAATGGGAAGGCGTACCTGTCAGCCCCGTGCAGCACAGCCAGTCTGATCAGCTCTGTCTCTCTTGGCTTTGGTCAAGGTGTTAGTATCCGCCCTTCCCTGATCTGTTCTTATCGGGAGACCCTGTGCTGTTTAACTTCTGCATTCCACGTGTTGCGGCCTCCTCTGGGATTCAGAACAGGCTGAGCCACTGGACAGGATGTGAATGAATTCATGGCATAACTGCTAAAGCTAAGGTTACTGAAAGGGAGAGTGGGTAACAGGTGCATTGTAAAGAGAATGGACACCCCAGCCTCCCTGAATCAGAACGCTGTGGTCCTCTGTGAATAGAAACTGGCTGCATTTAAAACTAGGTCAGAGGCGTGACCCGAAACACTCTCCTCTCTCTGTATTGAAGACCGAGCGTTCAGGGTATGCCTGCACTCCAAGTTCCTGGGTTCTGTGCCTTCTGCGCTCCTTGTTATCTGCTAAAAGTCTTGTACCAAAATTAAAACAGGCCTTTTCTCATTATCCTCCTTCATTTGGTTGCATCTGAGCTGCAAAACCAGTGTGAACGGAGCAGATGGCAAGCTGCACTTTGCAGTCTGATCCTTCCCAGAGTGGTAGCTGTGAATGACTGGCATGTGTAGGAGACGCACTGAAATTATTGGCCGTCTCGTTTTAAGGAGATTTTCTCCTCCGGGCATCTGGGTTCTGTTCCAGTACAAAATAAAGTAGTGGCTGTTGGACAATAACCGTATATATGCTTTAGAATGAAGTACTCAGCAGTGTGTGGCACAGATGACAGAAAAGAGCGGTTTAAAGAAATAGTTGGGCGAATAAAGGCAAAACTGCCAGTCATGGTTATCAGAGCTTCTTGGATGGGACTTGGCAAGATGCACAGTGCATTTTATCCTACTGTGTGTCTTTATTTACAATAAAGCCAGATCGCAGCTTTACAATTCCTCCAGTGAGAACTCCTGGAAACAACCCAAACTGCTGGTTAACAGATACACTGTGACATCTGCAGATCTGCTGGGTCACCACCCTGCCCCTAAAAGAGAGGCTCTGGGGGACTCCCACCGTCGTGTTCTATGGCTGTAAGCAAAGGAGCTAACCTTTCCACCCCTGGAGATAGAGACCTGCAAGGGTGTAACATGGCTTAGTTTGGAAATTGCTTTGAGATCGTGGAATTAAAAAGACCCTACAGAAAGACAAAATATTCTGTAAGGAAACCAGGGCCTTAAGCTAAGGAGGGTGGAGGTGGGAGTGAATATAGGAAATCTGTCCCTGATGGCAGGAGTTGGAATGCTTAGTTCGGGGATTTGGGCAGGGGGATGGTCCATGCTTTCGGCAGCCCTCTCTGTCCGTTTATTTTTGCAGTATTTGGGTCCCAAGTCAGAGTTCTGCTGATGGTTAGTCGTCACAGCCTGCCCTAAGGGACTGATCTGCCCGACAGCTTACTTAGATGCTTCCTGTTATTAGTCACAATAACATGGGGCGTATTAAAAAAAACAAACTAGCCCTGATTCTCCCTTGGAGGAATTTGAAGCTTGTCGTTAAATTTAGGGGGAGAAAATGTTTTCTCTAGTTTGTTTTTTTTTTTTTAATTGGAGACTTCCTGTTGTCAGCTTTTTGGATTTCTGGGAACAGCAGACTGCATGCGTACATGCTGAAATTTCCTGGGAGCTCTGGAGAGTCGGTCGAGTTATGGCACTGGCTGGAGAACACTGAGCCAGGGAGGGCGGCGGAGTCCTTCCCAGTGGAAGGCACTTCAATGCGGAGGGTTGGCACCTGCTGGGCGAAGCTTGGGGGACTGGAGCAGGTGGATGATATGCTGTGCTGCCGCAGCTGTTGTACTTTTGGAGAGCCCTGATCTCCGTTGGGAATGCTGGGTGCTACTGGAATACAAATCATCCTAAAGGCTAGAAGTAAAAGATGCTTAAGAAAAGCCCACGAATACAAAGCCTGCAGTGGCTTCCTACCCATTCACAACCATACCCACATGTAGGCGTTGCTCACTAACAAGACTATGAGCCACGGGCAGGTAAATTTTACGAGACTCCCTTTCTGCGTTAAATCCTCCTTGGTTCCAGAGGTACCTGAACACACCGTTTTTAGATTACGGTGGCAGGTAGCGGTGCTCCCTTGTTAATGGCCTGTATGGTAAGTGTTGGTAGGCTGTTCTGTCACCGCTATGTATACACAGGCTGCATGACAGTATAAACATGTACTGGTGGTGTCTAGACCAATAGCTTTCTAGGCAATGGGGCCCTCGAATGGGCTTCTTCACCCACCCCACCCCCCATTGACCTAGGCTGTGTGCTGCCCTGAGGATTTCTTTTGTACCCAAGACACTGAATTGGACCAAGCTGGGGGTTTTTATCTTCCGCAGGGGCAGTTGAATGAAATCCTGTTTAGTTCCCAGCTTTCCTGCAGGGTTAGGTGCCTGCAAGGTTATGCAGCAAGAGGGAGGTGTTGTAGAGAAGCTCAGCATAAACCCTAGGGGCACAGGGAGGGCAGGGGGGAGTTCCTTGTAAAATAGGAAGCGTTTGAAATTCTCTCTGTTGCACAGAGTCCTTAGTGAGCCAGGGCAGGATTAATGGGGTGAGATGTGGCCCTGTGACCTTAGCCTTCCATGGGAGGTGTTACCTTGGCCTGGCAGGTCATGCCATATGATCTCCAGTTGATTCCCATTCCCTTCCCGTTACGTTAATAATATCTGAGCTGGGACAGAAGCAAAAACTGCACCTGACACCCCGGACTCAGGGGAGAGTCCAGGTCAGGACCCAAATGCTGCAGCTTGGCACCATCTCCAATGCGGTGTGATTTGGACACGTCATGGTGCCTTCCAAGATGAAACATAAAGCCAACGTAAGAAGTGCAGAAGCTTCTTGCCCATCTCCCCCTTGTCCCCCTGGGGACTGCTGCATGTTATGAAACCGTCCTGACTAGCTCCAGGTTTGAGAGAGCACACTGGAAGAGGAGAGGGGAAGTGTGTGGCTGGCTGAAGGGGTGGGCTTGGGCTCCTGCACAGCGTCAGACCTACCTTGCTCCAACCCCCCCTATATCTGTCTGGGAGAGGTGTCCCAGCTCCCCGTGATGTCAGCATCCCCTCCCCACTCCTCCTCATGCTGAAGAGTAACTGGGTTGGCAGAAGGGTGGAATATGCATGGAGAGCCGAGTGGTTGCATGTTGAGGACAGCTGGTGGCTGAGGGCTCCTTTCTTGGCTTTCTGTGCGAAAGGTAGAGAAATCCTTCAGCAGCTGGGTTTTGGGGGGGAGATCAGGGAGGAAGGCAAGTAGGGTTGCCAATTGTCTAATCACACAAACCCAAACACCCTTGCCTTGCCCCTTCTGCGAGGCCCCACCCTGCTCACTCCATTCCCGCCCCCTTCCCCCTCCCCCCCGGTTGCTCGCTCTTCTCCACCCTCACTCACTTTCACTGGACTGGGGCAGAGGATTGGGGTGCAGGAGGAGGGTGCGGGCTCTGGGCTGAGGGGTTTGGAGTGTGGGAGGGGCTCCTGGCTGAGCCTGGGGAAAGGGATTGGGATGTGGGGTTGGGGGAAGGGTGGGGGCTCTGGGAGGGAGTGTGGGTGCAGGACGGGGGCTCAGGACTGGGGCAGGGGATTGGGGTGTAGGAGGTGGTGAGGGGTTCAAGCTCTGGGAGGGAGTTTGGGTGCTGGAGGGCACTCAGGGGATTGGGGTCTGGACTCTGGCCGGGCAGCGCTTATCTCTGGCAGCTCCTGGTCGGTGGCGCAGCGGGGCTAAGGCAGGCTCCCTGGCACCGCGCCACTCCCGGAAGCGGCATGCCCCTGTGACCAGGGGGGAGCTGCGGAGTCAGCGCTGGGGCTCGGGTAGCACACAGAGACCCTTCCCCACCCCCAGGGGCTGCAGGAATGTGTCAGCCAGGAGCGGCAAGGGGCCAGGGCAGGTAGGGATCCTGCCTTAGCCCCACTGCACTGCCAGACTTTTAGCGGCCTAAAATCTCCCGGTTTGGCTTCAGCAGCTTCCAGGAGACAAGGTCTGATTTCAGGAGACTCCCGGCGAAACCCTAGAGGCAAGACCAGTGCTGGGGAGAGGAGGCGAGAGATGGGATGGGGATCAAGGCATGGACACTGCAGTATAGTTCAGGGCAGGAAGTGAGGAATGCCAGATCCAAGGGCCATTTACAGAGCTGGAATGTGACTATTAGTCCAAATTTGGTCCGGACAAGTCAGCGTCTTGTGTGCACACTTACATTTGGGACTAGTGTTCTGTCCTTATCAACATCCATCTTAGGCTGTGTCTACACTACAGACCTTACAGTGGCACAGCTGTACCGCTGTAAGGTCTCCCGCTCTACGCCGCCAGGCGGGAGCTCTCCCGCCAGCATAATTAAACCACCCCCCAACGAGTGGCGGTAGCTATGTCGGTTGGAGAGTGTCTCCTGCCGACATAGCGCTGTCCACACTGGGGCTTTGTTGGTGAAACTTATGTCGGTCAGGGGCGTGTCTCTTTCTTCACACCCTTGACTGACAAAAATTTTGCCAACAAAAGTGCAAGTGTAGACATAGCCAGAGTGACCTGCACAGGAGAGCTTGGCCCTCTGGAGAGCGTTAAGTCGTATGGTTGCTTCTGGTATGGAGGGTGAGCGAATCACTTCCCATCCTACAGCAGCTGGAATGTGCTGGGTATCTCAGTCAGAGCGGAGATGTGAGGCTGAGATTAGCGAAGCCCCTATTATTCAAGTGGCTGACAGAAACCCTAATAAAACTCTGCCTGTGGGAGTTACTGGGTTTCATTAAATGAAAACCGCTTCTTTTCATCCTTATAAAGTCAAGCTGCCAGGAGCAGATAGAAAACATGCTGTTGATATCACACCCGTGATGTGATCTTATCAGTTCCTGCCCGTGAATTGTGACAGAGCGTAATTGAAATTTTCCCTGTGTTGATTTGGAAAGGTTTACTTCCCCACCCTGAACAAGTTCCCCAGATGTTGACTTCTTATATGTTCAGAAGTTTTCTTTGGCCATCCTTCCAGCTGTTAAATACCAAAAATGTGGTATTCATTATGTCCAAGACCGAAATGTTTCATTCTTCCCACTGGGGCTGCAATAAATATCTCCAAACACAATGTGCCGTGGACAAGTGTGTCCGTATCATTTGTTATCTCCATGGCTGTTCTGTGACGTGCTGAGCCTGCTGGCGGGAGCCACTGGTAGGCAGTGTGTGTAATACAGGCGTGGTGGGCTGCCGACTGAGCAATCGTAGTTTGGCTCTGATTTCTGCCAGCTGTACCCATTCCACTTGTAGGCAGAGTCATACTCCTTAGTAGTATGTAAATACAATGACGTATCCAAATGTCTCTCTTGGGTTTCAGGACCAGGCAGCCTCATCAGGATAGTACAGCATAGTACAGGGTGGGAGGCAGTTCTGCAGGTAGCAAGGTGCCAGGACATTTATGGCTTTTTAGGTAAAAATTAATCCCTTAACCTTTACCTAGAAGTAGTAAGCGTGGATCCTCGAGCCCTGGAATAAAGTTCATGGCAAGATTAAACAGGTGGGTTGCTGCATTCTGTTCTGGCTTCCAAATGGAACCCCGGGTACAGCAGCTTGCAGTAAAGGGGACAGACCTGGATCACAATAGCAAAGTCTGTGCCCTGCTCTAAACGTAAAACTTGCCTCATGTAGCTATGGTGGTTAGGGATGTGAGGGTTTTTTTTGTTTTGTTTTTTAACTGACAGAGCTATTCCAGTCTGCCGTGTAGTTGTAGCTGTCGGTCCCAGGATATTAGAGCAACGAAGTGTGTCGCTCGAAAGCTTCTCTCTCCAATAGAAGTTGGTCCAATAAAAGAGATTACCTCACCCACCTTGTCTCTCTAATAGCTATGCCAGTCTGAGCTCTAGTGTAGACACAATTTTAAAAGCACTTTGAAGCTGTGAGGTTTAGTGAGACTGGTAGAGCTATATCCCTCAATCCTTTCTAGTGTAGGGGAGGCCTTTATCTGAGAGGAATGGTAGCAACATCCAGGCCAGATGCAGATTTTGGAGGGGAGGGGAAGCTGTCCTAGGAGACCAAATAGCAGCCGCGTCCAACAGCAGCTGGCCGTTGAACCACACACCCAAGTTGTTGACTGTGATAGAAATGATGGACATTTATTCTCATTCAGAGAAACTGATATTACCATGACAATCTCTTTTGGTTACTACACCCGCCCCCCAGGCCATCATAGTCACCTTGGTCTTCTCTTGATAGGCTTTGCCAACTTGCTCTCATCTATACCCCAGTCTCGCCCAGACACTCGACTACAGTGGAGAAGCTGGAGAGAGAAATTTGGGTGACAGCAGCTTACTGAAGTGATTTCGGCCCACTAGCTCTCCTGACAGCCTCACGCGTGCTTTGGTTGAGAGTGAGGTGTATGGTACACCATGTGATAGAGCTCCCGGGGCAGAAGAACAGTTGCCCAGCACTGCCATCTGGGATGATATTTCAGTGAGAAAGGAACAAAGCCTGGTCCATTTCCACTGTGGCCTGCAGACATCTCAACAGCACCTCCTGGTTTGCGGTAGGACATGAAATGGTGGTTTCATTTTAAAGTTCAAGCAACTCCAAAGTGAAACTCAAGAAGTGGGTGAGATGAATTAGCATGAGCCCAAACTGAAGAAAATCTATTCGTTGAGAGCTACAAAACAGCACTGAAGGGCACTGACTAAAGTGCTCATTTTAAATAAGAGGAAGGGATGGTCTGGTGATCAGGGCAGTAGCCAGGGACTCTGGAGACCTGTGTTCAGTTCCCTGCTCTGCCACAGACTTCTTCTGTGACCTTGAGCAAGTCAATTAACTGCTTTGTGTCTAAGGTTCCTTCTGTCAGATGAGGATAATAGAATTTCTTATCTCACAGGGGTGATGTGAGGATTAATACATTGAATAATGTGAGATGCTCAGATACTGTTGTACTGGGGACCGTATAAGTACCTGAAATAAGAATAGAACTGGGTGCAGCACACACACAGCCAAGGTAAATTTTGTAGGGCTGTCAAGCAATTAAAAAAAATTAATCGTGATTAATTGCGCGATTAAACAATAATAGAATATCATTAAATATTTTGGATGTTTTCTACATTTTCAAATATATTGACTTCAATTACAACACAATACAGAGTGTACAGTGCTCACTTCATAATTTTGATTACAAGTATTTGCACTGTAAAAAAACAAAGAAATAGCATTTTTCAGTTCACCTAATAAAATATTGTATACTGTACAACTACTGTAGTGCAATCTCTTTATAATGAAAGTTGAACTTGTGAATGTAGAATTATGTACAAAAATAATTGCACTCAAAAATAAAACAATCTAAAATTTTAGAGCCTGCAAGTCCACTCAGTCCTACTTCTTGTTCAGCCAATCGCTCAGACAAAAAAATTTGTTTACATTTGCAGGAGATAATGCTGCCCGCTGCCGCCTGAAACTGACAACAGGTGTTCACATGGCACTGTTGTAACCGGCATCGCAAGATATTTACATGCCAGATGCTCTAAAGATTCATATGTGCCTACATGTTTTGTTCCAGGGGACATGCGCCCATGCTGATGATGGGTTCCATTCGATAACAATCCAAAGCGGTGCGGACCGATGTGTTCTCATTTTCATGGTCTGAGTCAGAGGCTACCAGCAGAAGGTTGATTTTTTTTTTTTCCATTTTGATGGTTCGGGTTCTGTAGTTTTCGTATTGGAGTGTTGCTCTTTTAAGACTTCTGAAAGCATGCTCGTCCCTCTCAGATTTTGGAAGGCACTTCAGATTCTTAAACCTTGGGTTGAGTGCTGTAGCTATTTTTGGAAATCTCACATTGGTAACTTCTTTGCGTTTTGTCAAATCTGCAGTGAAAATGTTCTTAAAATGAACAACATATGATGGGTCATCATCCGAGATTGCTATAACATGAAATATATAGCAGAATGCGGGTAAAACAGTGCAGGGGACATACAGTTCTCCCCCAAGGAGTTCAGTCACAAATTTAATTATTTTTTTAACGAGTGTCATCAGCATGGAAGCATGTCCTCTGGAATGGTGGCTGAAGCATGAAGGAGCATATGAATGTTTAGCATATCTGGCATGTAAATACCTTCCAGTGCGGTTACAAAAGTGCCATGCAAATGCCTGTTCTCACTTTCTGGTGACATTTGTAAATAAGAAGAGGGCAGCGTTATCTCTTGTAAATGTAAACAAACTTGTTTGAGCAATTGGCTGAACAAGAAGAAATCTACATTTTTAAGTTGCACTTTCCCAGAAGAGATTGCACTATGAGGTGAGTTGAAAAATGGTATTTCTTTCATCATTTTTATAGTGCAAGTATTTGCACTAATCAAAAATAATATACACTTTGATTTCAATTACAAATCAGGATACAATAGATATGAAAATGTAGAAAAACATCCAAAATATATTTAATAAATTTCAATTGCTATTCAGTTGTTTAACTCTGCGATTAAAACTGCGATTAACCGTGAATAATTTTTTTTGAGTTAATTGCGTGAGTTAACTCAATTAATTGAGTTAGCCCTAAAATTTTGCCTAAAATGCTGACCGAGAACTGCCTCTGCTAAAAACTTTAAAAGTGAGACCTAAATCCCATTTCACATTACTCCAAGAATGTACAGTATTGCTTTATGGACACTTTATCATTTTATCCTTTTTCTTAAAACCCCCCAAGCACAGGGATTGGAATGAACTTTTGGAAGCTCTAGAACTGAATTTTAGGAGCTGTTTCTCCTCGATGTGGAGTGAGACGTTACGTGGAGATAACCTTATTAATCAACAAAGAACAGAGCTTAATAGTTTTTGCTTTGCTTTTAATCCTCTTTGCTTAGCAAAATACAAAAAAAGGCCCAAAATAAAAGACCCTGCAGAATATAAGGAGCCAATCTAATCTCTTGTGTTATGAGTAATTTGGTCTTGAATACTGGGGGGAATTGGACTCGACTCGTAAGTCTTCCCGGATGTCCCTCCAGTATTTGGAGTCCTAAAAATAACACACAACTCGAATGGCCTTGACGACCTCTGAATTGCTTTGCAAGAGATTGTAATGAAGCCAAAGTAGGTGAGTGGCCTGCAGTGCACTTACATTTCAGACTCCCCTGATGAAAACTGGGGATGGCTAATTAGCTATTGGCCTTTGTTAATGTTGAACTTTGATGCCTAAGACTCTCTCAAGTGTTCTTCTAGCACAAGTAAATGGCTAGGGAGGACAGTAGCCCCTTATGGAACTCTGAAATGAGTCAAAAGGGGCCAATTAACTGGGTTCCAGGGAAAGCTATTTTCACCATAGCTGACTAAAGAAAAGTCTATGCTCTATGGTTGGCCGAGTGCCCTAGGTAGTGATTTATTCCTGGTCTCTGCCCTTAAACTGGCCTCTGGTCTGACGCAGAGGGTTTATGCAGTGTTGTTGTAGCCGCTTCGGTCCCAGGATATTAGAGAGACAAGGTGGGTGAGGTAATATCTTTTATTGGACCAATTTCTTTTTGAGAGACACACAAGCTTTCAAGCTACACACAGCTAACTATCTGTTCAACCTTGTATTTAGCTGGGAAAGGGACCCGGAGTCCCTTTCCCAGACCTGAGGAAGAGCTCTATGTAGTTGGTCCAGTAAAAGATATTCCCACCCTCCCATTGTCTCTCTAACACACGGTGTAGATGCTTAAAGGACACAGGCCTATGCAGAATGATGCTTACAGGGAAGACCCTTTGAAACAAAGGAGCTAATTTCCTATCACTCCAGTCATCTCTTCATTGTGAAAGGTTATATTTCTGTCCAGGATGGAACCTCTGCTGTCCTAACCCCTTTTTTTCCTGTACAGATAGAGGCATTTGTAGAAATCCCATAGCTGGAGCCTGAATCACACGTGCTATGGATAGCACACACTGCACGGAGAGAACCAGAGAATCTTGGGGGCATTAATACCTCTGAGGGGGTGTCACCTGTCAGCTGAATTCTGACAACCCAGGGAACCAGCTGTGGAGCCTTTTAAAGGCTTCGGCACCAGCAGAACCCACTTTACGGGTGCAGGTGATTCACTTAGTCTTTTTGCCACAGCCTGAATAGCTCCTTGGGGCTTCCATTCCCACTTCCCCTTCTGTATACACCCACCTCCTGTCTCTGCCTTCATCTAGAGGGCATGGGCTGTCTTGTCATGTAGGAATTCACCTGCCTCCAGATCCCCTTGTTGGGTGACGCGGCTCAGGAAATGGCAGGAGCCCGTGTGAAGTGTCTGGAAAATATTTCTGTAGGGCATTTTAATTTGGGCCCAAAGAAGAAGGGTACCAGCTCCAACTACAGGAAACGAGTTTGGAAAACTGTGGCCCGGTCACTCCCACAAATATGGCTGACTCAGGGAGCCTGCTCACAGCGCAGGTGTTACAATACACTTGGAATATGTAATACAGACAGGATGTCGATCATGTTCCATCCCCAAGCAAAGTCTGGGTCGTATATGTTGCAAACTGGAATTGATGTTGAATAGGATCCTAAACTTGGATTTATTTGGAATGTAAGTGGGGCCTTAATTTGCCTTTCCTGCCTTCCCTTCCACCAAGATGAGCTTATAGTCACCCGCTTTGAGATGCATGATGGGGAGTGAGCAAGTAAGCTCTGGCTTTGGCTGACTTGAACAAGCTGCTTTAGGTACCTGGGGTCTTTGTCGCTAAAACAGGCACAAAAGTCCAGACAGCGGTGCCGGATTCAAACAACCCAGCAGCCATCACAGTTCTTCCTGTCCCCACCTACTCCCCCACTGTGCCTTTGTGGGCTTTCTGATGAATAACCAGGCTGGGGTGGAGTCTAGATCCTGGGCCTCTTCCACTTTGCACCATAATCACTGTTGCTAAATGAGCTTTTAGAGCTGAGGCAGGAAGGGGCTTGGAGCAAAGAGAATAAAAGCCTGAAGCTATTCTGATGCGAACTATAGTTCACGGAAGTCTTGACTTCCCCCTGAGCAGGGCACTTAAGTCTCCACCCCTCTCCATACAGGAGTTAGCTTGTGGCATACCTGAAATAACTTCCAATGTGTTTAGCTTGGAGCAGTGCTTTGTTAGATACAAGTTCAGCATGCTCAAAGCCCTATGACATCATGCATATTACATCATTCTTTGGTTTTTAATTAAACTTCAGTCCATTTAAATGGATCCATCTCCACCCAGCCTTGGGTTAGTCACAAGGGCTCTCCTGTAACCTCCTTTGCCTTCTCTCCCTTGCGATTCCACTAATCAGTCTTGTGATATCTGATGTTCAATTCTTCAAAGGGAAAGAATCCATCAGTCTTCTGCTGTGCATTTCATCTTGATTTCTCCCCCCCTCCCCCTTCACTTGTTAGGAAGTTGGCTTTCTATCATTATGGGGATGTTAACCTGAAGGGAGAGGATTTTCATGCACATTTGGACTGCAGTCTTCTCCTTCAATGTTACCACAGTTCAGAAACTTTTAAAGAATGCAGGGTGGTGATGAGATGGAGGGAAGTGCTAAGGGGATTGATTCATGGATCAGTCTGGCTTTGGGGAGTTGCATTAACAAACCATCTCTAAACAAGTCTGCAGGGTGGGATTAAGAAAAATGCAAAACTTGTAGTTACACTTCCCAGGTGTTCATGTAGATGCTTTCTTTGGATTTGAATGGGCCTGAGTTCATGAGCTGTCTGAGAGCCCTAAACTGGGCATTCAGTTTGTAATGAAATCCAAACCCAGGCAGGCTTCATGTTCTCTCTGCCAGTCTCTTGCCTGGCTTGTGGGTTTTCTTCATCAGTGGGTTTCCCCTTTCTTCTATTGGGATGTTTTATGCACACTGCTCCCATGGTGATCGCTTCCCAACGCATCTAGGTTTTTTGGGTGTGTTTTCCCTTAAAGGTCTGACAGTTGTTCCTCTTAACTGCTCCCTTTCCCAAATCCAGGGCCGGCTCCAGGCACCAGCCGAGCAAGCTGATGCTTGGGGCGGCAGATTGAACGAGGCGGCATTCCTCCCAATCCTAGGGCAGCACGGCTCCTTTTTTTTTTTGGTTCCGCTCCGGCCGCCCTGTAGGGGGCAGCGGCACAGAGGATGGGAGCACCCTGCAGCAAGCCCAGCAGGGCAATCCTTGTCCTTCAGTCCTTGTCCTTCCCTCGCAGGGTTTTTTTTTTTTCTTTTTTTGCTTTGCCGTTCTGGCCGCCCCGTTTTTTGTTGCTTGGGGCGGCCAAAAAGCCAGAGCCGGCTCTGCCCAAATCATTGCAGTCTGTGGTTTGCTCTTGCTTATCTTTGGGTATGCCTTCGCTACCTGCCGTATCGGCAGGTAGCAATCGATTTATCCGGGATCTATATATTGCGTCTCGTTAAGATGCGATATATCGATCCCCGAACACGCTCACCGTCGACTCCAGAACTCCACCAGAGCGAGCGGCGGTAGCGCAGTCGACGGGGGAGCTGCGGCCCTCGATCCCACGCCGTCTGGACCCCAGGTAATTCGATCCAAGATACTTTGACTTCAGCTACGCTATTTGCGTAGCTGAAGTTGCTTATCTTGGATCGGTGTCCCCACCTCCCCCCAGTGTAGACCAGCTCTCCGTCTCTTCAATACTTCTCCCCTTCCGGAGTCCTTTCGTCCCCTTCCCTTTTCCTCTTGGCCTGTTTTTAAACAGCCTTCTGCACTAACCTGACACTCAAAAGGTCTCCCTACAGCAAACTCAAATATGCTGTTTGCTTAGCATTGAGAGTGTACTCAGGCACACAAAAGACCCAGTCCCTGCCCCTCCAAGCTGAAGGACTAGATCTTCAGCTAGTGCTAATCAACATCTGAGGATGTAGATAACTTGCAGGCACCCTGCCTGGTTATTTTTGTTTTCCAATAGCAATAAAAGCCCCATGGGAAATTGTCCAAGTGTGTCTATATAGTTTGACTACACTTTAAGTGCAAGTTATTATACCAACTCACTTATTAGTTCTGCCATGCTGAGGAGAATGTTTAGCAGGCTGTGCTGTCTCCAGAATGGAGCTGTGCAAAAATAGATGACCATTATTTGTGTGCTTCTTTAATTAAAAAAAAAAAAAAAAAAAAAAAAAAAAAGTCAGGCCAAAGTTTTTCATTTGGGACCTTTTTATACTTGAAGGGAAGCCCTGGAATTTTGGCCCCCTCTGCATTCTGAAATTCCTGCCTGATAATGTGGGAGCACTTAGCTCAGGGAAAACAGCTGTTTGTTTACATATCCATTGTGACACTCTGAGACTTCCCCTGAACTTTATAAAACAGTTTGCATCTTGTGAATTAGTGTTTAGACCCTGGTCCTGCAAATTATGGTGCAAGCTGAAATTAGTGGAGCTGTGCGCAGAGGCACCCGTCTACCTGTGTTGTATATTGCCAGGTTGGGGTCTTAATCACCCCCACTAAAAATCCAACTGTGGCTTCTTGAAATGGCCTGGCTGAAACACACACGAGGCCTGGATAATATAATGCAATAAAGTCCAGAACTCTGGCTGTTTAGAAAGTGCAGGTCTGCAGCTTCAGACCTCCCGACAGGGCTGGGTTTTGCAAGACTGTCCTGCTTTGACCCACAAAACCCCTTGTCCAGGTTGAATTGGGGCTGGCTGACCTCTGCTCCCTGCTCCAGGCATTGTAACCAGGCACGTAGGGTCGCAGCGCTGCTCACTCAAATTTGGCCTGGCCCCTCCAGCATTGGAGGGCCAGGCCAAACCTAAACAGCACTGGGACCTCGTGCATCAGCAGCCAGGTTGCAGTGCCCACAGTGGGGAGCTGAACCCAGCCAGGCCCATGGGTCAGCAGCTGCCGCTGCAGGGTGGGCTAAGGCTTGCTCTGCAGCTCCCCTTGGGTGAGCGCCTGACTCCCCCACGCCCCCAGTTTCTCGCCCTTTGGGGGCAGGACCCCTCCCGCTTTACCAGCTAGAAATGTTGGGAGGTGTGCAGCTTATCGTGCCCCCGTGTCTGTATTTTGGAATGCAAGATGTTTTAATGACAGGCTTTGTCACGGATGCGTAATGAAGTAATGGATTCTGTTATAAAAATCCGCAACAATTAACACCGTATTCTCTGCCTGCCAATGCATAGGCAGCTGGATAAAAACAGTTGACCAAACACAATGGAGCGCTACTAAAATATACTCCCAAGAAGTTAATAAAGAGCAGGAACAGCACTAAAGTCTGACTAGTCAACTCAGTGATGCCCTCTTTTGGGGGATTGTATCCATTGCTTGCAGGGAGATGGACTCTCGGATGTAACAGCCGGTCTCTAGATACCGATTCTTGCTCCTATCCCAGGTCACTGTGTGCAGTCTATATAGCTTAATACTGTCGAGAGACCGGTTAGGTTCACGAAGGTTACTGCGGTGCCTGTCTTCAAAACTGTTCCCTGTTCATGGTGTTTTTTCCTAGGAATAGAGACGTTAAAAAATGTTTTAAACCTTGATTTTCAGCTGGCATGACAATGTGCCAATGGCCGGGGCACTGGACTGTAAGACCCTGGTACTATTCCTCGCTCTGCACTGACCTGCTGTTTAGAGCTGGTCAAAAACTGGGGGAAACATTCACAATTCTTAGCGCGCGCCCCCCCCCCCCGCTTCAAAAAAAAAAAAGTGTCTCTTTATTTTCCCCCAATCAACATTTTTTAAAACTGGAGGTTTTCTGCCAGCCCTACTGTTGTGTGATCCAGGGCAAGTCGCTTCATTTCTCTGGCCTCTCATCACATCCATTCTGTCTTGTCTGTATGCGTTTGTGTAGTGCATAGCACAATGGGCACCCAGCTCAGTTGGGGCTTCCAGGGGCTTCTGTGGTAGAAAAAATTTTGTAATGCTGATAGACCCTGGTTATCGGTGGGTAGGATTGAACCTGGGACCTCTAGAGCTTAATGTATGAGCTGCTACTGCATGAGCTAAAAGCCACATGGCCCTTAGCTAAGACTGTAGCAGCCTCATTAATCTCTAAGTGGTCTCTGTGCCACTAGAAGGGACAGAACAACACACCCAGGAGGTGTGTGGTTACAAATGTATAGATTTTTGTGAGGATTTTGTTCTTATGGGAGGATTAGCTTGCAGTTTTATACTGTTTGTGACCTTTTCCTTTGCTAAGTAAAATGGGCCCAGCTCCTTTAACTGGGCATGGGGGGAAAGACTGTTCCCTGGTCGGTGTTGGGATTCACTTGAGCTCATTCTGAAGCCAGTTTGCAATTTGCATTGCTGTTGGGAAGTGACCATCATGGACCTAGGGCATAATGGGCTTATAAGGGCAGAACTGGTTTGTTTCCAGCTAGTGCCATCCTGAGGTTTGCTGGGAAGGGGTTTAAGCCCTCATCCTGGGAATGAAGAATGTCCGTCTGTGTCCTTCCAATTCAGGGTTGTTCATCGGGCATTGAGCTCATGCTCTAAAATAAGCCTAATAATAATAGGCTGGAGCAGTTCAAGAAGCTCATGGAAAATCTCCTTACAATCAAGTTGGCATTAAAATTGAGTCCATCCACTCTCAGTGGAAAGCTTGCGGAGTCCAGATAAAACAGGATCTGCCCACAGTGCACTCGGCTGCTTTTCTTTCCTTGGATTATAAATTGTTTTTGGCTTCCAGTGGTTGCAGCAATATGGAAATAAATAAAAAGGGTAGTTATCTATTAATAACCATTTTGAAGTAATAACTATAAAAGGATTTCCCTAGTGGAAATCTAATAAACCTTCAGATTTCTCATCTTAGTCCCTAGTCTGTATTTATTCTTACAGGTTGTGTGCATAACATAAATAGCAGCCTGGCATTCTATCAGAACACCTTTTGGCTGCAAAGTGTCATTTTAGAAACATGTCTAAAAATCCTGTTTGCTCTTCTCCAGCCTGTTCTTTGTATAGCCAGTCATCAATTTGCAGAGTTCCTAGAGCGACGTTGGCTTTTGAATAAGATTCTCCACCAAAACTCAGTCCCATAGACAGGAGACTAACTGCTTGTTTAAAAAAAAAAAAGTGTATTCCTCTTGCTACTTCAAATAATAGCTGCTATCAGATTGCAAACCCCAAGGTATAAGTTGACTCACACTTTAAACCATCCTTTCTGTTTTGTGGCTGCAGGAGCTCCAGCTATAGTGGGCTGCTATACTTCCCAATGTGCCACTCAGAGGAATACATACAGAGGGATTTTTTTTTTTTTTAATGCTTTTGAAAATCCTGCCCAAAAAGTACTGGCTTATTTCTGCTTCTATTGAAGTCTGTGGTAAAAGTCCCATTGACTTCAAAGGGAGCAGAGTTAGGCCAATGCTGAAAGCTTTTGAAAAATCTCACCTTTTGGCTCAAGAAACCAGGCAAGTTTCTAACCCAGCTTGATTTGGGTAGGTTGCACAGTAGTCTGGACTTCAGGGAGTTCTACTTAAACCTCTTATTTTATTCAGACTTTCTGTGGCACCAACTCCTCTGTCTGTCCAAATGAACATGCCTGTCTACCGCACTTCAGCAACCATTGTACTAACTGAATGTTGGTCCATGGTGGTGAGCAGTTAGGTTAGGCTCGATCTTGTTTTATGCCTCTTCTCTTCCTAGGTAACGAAACTTGTGTCCAAGCAAAATTCCTTCTCTTTCAGTTCCATGCTTTCCCTAGGGGCATGTTTGAGTAGCTTCTTGGCCCTTCCCCTACGCTTGCCAGCAATGCTGTTCACATCTGTTTGAAGGGATGCCATCTGGAATGTTCCAAACGTGACCCCAAACCCATCCTGTCAGAGACAACTATGACGCAGTGTCCCCTAGAATATCTGATTCCAAAAAGACCTAATACTTCCTAGCAGACTTTAAGGGTTAATGGGAGCGGAGAGCTCAAAGTGAAAGGCCTTGGCTACACTGGCGCTGTACAGCGCTGCAACTTGCTGCGCTCGGGGTGTGAAAACACTCCCCCTCCCCCACCCCCCCGTGCGAGTGCAGCGCTGTAATCAGCGCCTGCAACGCTGCACACTCGCTCGCAGCACTGCAAGCTATTCCCCTCGGAGAGGTGGAGTACTTGCAGCGCTGTGAGAGAGCTCTCGCAGCGCTGGCGGGCACGACTACATTCGCGCTTCACAGCGCTGTGAATCCCCAAGTGTAGCCAAGGCCTCAGAGGAGTTAACTTAGTAAGTAGTCATCTGTGGCTTTAATTATGTCCAGAGGAGGAAGGGTTACTGCAGCTGTTGTTCTGGGGTAGTGCTGATGTTTGCAAGAGGATTAAAGCAGCTGTTTCGTGTTGGGTGGGAAGGGGAGGGGAGAGGAAGAGAAAAGGGGTCATGCCCTTTTAAAAGGCCTAGAGGTGCTTTGGGTTGGTGAGCACAGCCATTGGAGAAATTGAAGGTTATCCATTAGCAGTTGAAAAGCATTGTTCAGATTACAGCCTTCTCCAAGCAGGGCTGACTCTGTCGGGAGAGACCACTGTCACCTGACATTCCTGGATTTGTAAATGGAAGCTCTCATTTCCCGTTCAGACCCTTTTAGACATAACACTTGGGAGCGGGAAGATTAGCAAGTCATATTAACCCCTCCTTAGACGGAGGCCAGGAACTACAGTTTGAACAGCCTGCCCTCTCGTTGCACTTGTGTGTGAAATGCTAGTGCACTATGACCGAGAGCATAATCCATGATCTTCCTTAATTCAAGGGAACATGCATCCCTCTTGGCCTAAAGCTGCGAAGGAGATCTTTTTAAGATGGAGCTCTGTGAACCCATGGAGGGCCATGTGTCATAGGTGTTGGTGTGACCATTATTTTTGCTATCAGTCCATTCAGTTGTTGCACACTTGGGGTTCTGAATGGAGTGGCCGTTGCACCCCATAGCCTTCGGGGTCCCATCAAACCCCACATGTCAAAGCAAACCTCAGCTGTAACTGCATTTCACCCAGTTTCTTATGAAAACCACAGATTTCATAGAATATCAGGATTGGAAGGGACCTCAGGAGGTCATCTAATCCAACCCCCTGCTCAAAGCAGGACCAATCCCCAACTAAATCATCTCAGCCAGGGCTTTGTCAAGCCTGACCTTTCGTGTTTTTGACACGATCCTGTTTCGACTATCTAGTTGGCTTTGATCTGGTCCCAGCTTTTACCTGGGGCTGCATTCCAAATTTATAGCAAACTTCCCTCGTCCCGAGTAAGGGGGATTTCTGATTTTGCTGTGAATCCATTGAGCCCTGCCAGAGGTCTGGTCATGAGGCTGAGGCTTGGATCGAGCATCGTATAGGGGCTGAGGACTTGAGTTCTAATCCTGACTCTCCTGTGTTCGTGAGCAACTCATTTAATTGCTCTGCTCTCTTTCTCTCCATCTGTAAAATGGAGACAGCACCACATACCTATTGGGGTGTGAGGAGACCTGATTCTGTGTGGGGTTGTACATTGTGATATCACTGACACCTTTGCAAAGTGTGTGTGGAAAAGCTACCACTTATGGGGGTAAGTGGAGTATACTGACTGGTAGCATTTTAGCCCCACCTGGCACAGGTGGGATTGTTTGCACAGGGTGCAGGGCAGAGGGGAGTCAGGCCTAGAATGTGCTCAGTGGGCCAAATTCCATCCTGGTGCATAAGCCAGTGGACTTAAGTCAATGTGGCCTGCCCTTGTACAATGACTTACACCAGTGCGAAGTGTGTGTATGACGCTACCGCATCAGACTGGTAACCCGCTACCGCATCAGACTGGTAACCCACTTCTGCACCAGTGTGTCTGCAGAAGATTGCACATGGAAATTGTAACACAAGGGTGCTAGCCTGAAAACTATCCTATGTGACTGGCCAGTTCAGGGACTTGGGTTTCTAGACTATTACCTCTCAGACCAAGCTGCAGTCGGTGGATTTGCTCCAGCAGTGGCCTCTTCTGAGCACTATATATATATTTTTTTCCTCTGGAGTCGTGTTTAAAAGTGACCAGTTGTGTACACCGATGCCTTTGGCGCACACTTGCTTGGCTGCAGTCAGAGACTGACATGGCCAGTGTCTGGCATACAAAGACCATTTAATTTTGAGCTCAGAGTAACAACTCCTGTAAGTCAAGTTATGCACATGCTTCAGCGTCTGCAGGATCAGGGTGTAAAAGTCCCCTCCGGCTGGTGACTCTTTGTATAATATGCATGTAATTAAGCACCCACACGACACTCATTGCAACCTCACTCTTCCCCCTGACAGCCACAAATCTAACCTATGCACTCTACTGGAAGTGGCAGCCTATATGGAGGCTATTCAGTGTTTTACACCTCCCTGTGTTCTCCCAAGGGTCAGCTGATTTAATGGCTGTACATCAAAAACCCCTGCCAAATGTAGCCTGGGAGACTAAGCTTCCTAGGGACTTGGAGTGACTTAATGCTGTCCAGGCTCGCCCAGCCGAACTATGATGGCACCGATCTGTCCCAGTCCGTCAGGTGCTGCAGATCCCGTTCTCAGACTATTTTTGGCCGGAAATGTACACTGCATTTGTCTGTAGAAGAACGACTCGTATGGAGAAAAGCTGCTGTGAAGAAGAACAGCAGCCTGTGTATGAAATAATGAATGAACCCATCATTCTCTTTAGAATTAATATATATGCTCTTGCTGGGAAATGCTTTACCTTGTCTTAGGCTGGGTTCAGCTATTTATAGAAAAGGAACGGATCAGTTTTTATGGCATAGGTAAATTAAAATATTCAGATCTGTGTTGCCAACTTGTGGTTTTTATGCACACAAGTCTCATGCACTTTAAAAGAAAAACACTTAAGCCTCAGCTCCTAAAGCCATTGGGTTATGGGAGAATCTCAATTTTAATTTTAAGAAAGAAAAAAGCTTATAGCCCTGTGGGTGTTGAGGAAAGCTTGACAATGGAATCCCTGTAGGTTCATTAACCAGAAGGCCAATAAAAAAAACAACAACTGGTTATTTGAAGCTTTGCAGAATGGTCCCAATTCTATTCCCAGTGTATCCCAAACACGGCATTGGTTAAGTACCTCACTTCAGCTCCCAGGAGGGCTCCTGCCCAGTACTCACCAGGCTCATGCCTGTGCTCTTTTCCCATGTCTGATCTGCTTCCCTCTTTCAGGCACTGAAGAGAAGCGTCTCCCTTCAGAGCTCCCTGAGGGCCAGGTGTTTGCGCTAATTAATTTTAAATTACAGAGCATTTATCGTCCCGGATTTCTGCAAAGGCCATTAAAGCCTGTTATCCCTTCTCCCTGTTGAAACACTCTTGGCACTTAAAAGATCATATTATTAAGAGCACTTGCAGTGTTCTTAAATTTCTGCAGGAGCAATAAAGGCTGCATATTAAATATTAATTGGGGAAACCAAGTAAATGCCCTGGGGCTCGTGGGCTGGGAAGAGCCCGGTAAAGGCGCTGGGACCATTGTTCATACGCACCCTCTTCCCACTAATTTTAGGCACGAGGCCGTGTTCCATTGGAGTGAAACAGTCCTTGGTGTATTGTGGACGTCTTTCTTCCCTGGTCTTAGTGCTCTGTTTCTCTTGGGGAAGTGGCCATATGTCATTGTGCTCAAGAGGGGAAAAGGAGCCATTGACTGCAGGGGTGGGTGCGTGATGGATTATGCATGGTTTTGTCCCAAAACATATCCATAGCCTTGTATTTTTATGGAAGGGATTTTTGTCCCTAGGGCATGTTGAATGAGCCCCAACCAAAACCCTCTGCTCAGGCTGAGCCACGGAAACTCTGACAGCACTGTTCAGTATCGATAGGATCCCTCGCGCTCTCCTGGAAATAGAGGGAAAGAGGCTTGACTCTATTTCAGTCTGGCTAGATTCCTCCATAATTAACCTACCCTAGAAAGATAAGAACTAGCTCACCTTCTCAGGAATGTTGTTCTGGTTTCTGTCTGGGAGGGATGAGGCACATTAAAGGGTTTTGTGTGTATGGGCAGAAGGCAGGGTGAGCTGCAATGGACTTTGAAACCACCTTTAAAGAGCGTTTGTGGTTGTTTTGAAAAGTTTGCTCATAAAAGTCATTTAACTGGGGATAATTTCTTTTACCTAAAAGTGAGCTGCATATTCCAAATCCTGTAACTGCTGTGAACTGATTCCTGCTTTCCAGGTGGCAGAAGCCTCATTTTTTTTCTGTCATGAGATTTAGACACACCTATAAATTTGAGAGGGAGCATGTGTTCTGGGTAAGAGAAAGAAACAGTAGTGTGTGAGAGAGAGTGTGTGCATGTGTGTGTTTACATGATAGGGACCTAACCTTTCAAATACACCCATGAGTAGTCCTAATAGAACCATTCATAGGCACAAAGTTATTTGCGTGCAGGTGTTTGGTTGCGGGAACAGGGCCTAAATGTTTTCTCTAAAAAGGAGAAAAGCAAAAAGTGACTAGGATGAAAAGGAATTTTAACCAGGAAAAACACACAATCAAGCCCTTCACAAATATTTTCCTGTGTAAAAGGAAATAAAAACCATGCACATCTATCGGCAACAACTCCATAAAATATGTTGAAAAGGGTCAGTGTCCTCTGGGGCAAAGAATAAATGAGGCTGCCTTTTGAAGGTCAAATGACTGCAGGAAGTCAAGCAGAGTGGTAAGAAGACGTTGCTGCGACAGATACATGACCTGATCAGTGAGAAGAAAGGATAAAAGGCCAAGGTACAAAGAGGGAGAGGAAGGGGACACATTACCAAGCTAGAGAAAGTCAAATATAAAAAGAAAGGAAAATGCCCTATGGCTTCACAGTGCCTCCACACCAGACCAATATTTGTCTATGAGAAAGGGCCCAAGATCGTGCCAGTTTGGTTATGAATTGTCTTTATTTGCTACTATTTCTGTGGGAGGGTACATGTGCTGCAGCCTCTGTCCAGTGTTTTGGGCCCTGAAGAACCTCTCCTTGTTGGGGGAGCAGCCCCCTGTAAGGCCGTAGCTGCAGGCAGCTGCTTCTCCCACTCCCCCAGTGGGTATGCAGTTTGTGGACTCTCCGACCATGGCATAGGCCTCTTCCTGCTGAGTGTCCGAGCTTGGTCTGTGTGACCCTGTGCCCCCATGGTGTTGCTGTGAGTGTAGAACAGGGCGGCTGCACTCCACTTTCTGTGGGCCTTTTAAGCAGATGGGCTCTTTAAATACAGCGGGGACAAAAGCCTCTCTCATTTTTTAAACGGCTCATGCTCTGTTGTGGCTCTCTAGAGGCTCCAGTCTGTGCATTCCCCAAGAAGATCTAGTATCAGCGAGGCAGAAACCAGCCTGTTTTTCCTATGTGATGCTGTTCTGTTAATTCATGGTAACAAATTCAGGTACTGCCGAAAAACACACACAGCTACTACACAAATCACAAGCAGTCAGGGAGCTGGAATTAGAACCCTAATCTAGCTTCAAAACCACAGCTCCTCTGGCTGTGAGTTCTAGTAGTAGGTCTCTTATCCTGTTTGTGAGCCAGCCATTAAAGTAAGTCTCTCTCAATTCCTCCCCTTTTGTTAGATGATTTAGTGCAACTGTATAGATCTTTTGCTAATGCAAGTGCAGTATGAGTGAGTATTCAGGTCATTAATAAAACCAAACGTCCCAAAAGAATTTCATTGTGTTTTCTAGTTCCAGTTCATGGTGACAGTTTCCCATTCATCTTCAATGGCTGGGAAACTGAAGTCCTGTTTTAGGGCTTGTCTACACATGGAAATTAATCTGGAATAAGGCATTGTGTGAATTTAAAGGAGATTAACTATTCCTGATTAGCTCTTATTCTGGAATAAGCATATTTTATTCTGAATTAGCTTAATTCACTACACATAGAGTTAATCAGCAATAACTATTACAAAATAACTCCTCATGAAGAGGCGAGGGGAATAAAAAACAGTACAGACTTCTTAAAAATTGCCATCTCTAAACATTCCTGTGCCTCTTACTCATTTGAGGGACAAACAGGAAGTTGTTAATTCAGACCCAGGAATTTATGGTTCTAAAGCGGGTGGATTTGCTGCTGATTCGTGGTGTGCTGGTTTCACTCATCAAAACCTCAGTGCTGTCAGGTGGAGGAGTAATTAGTTGGAATGATATTTCAGTGGGGTTCTAATCACAGACAAGGCTGCTTGGCTCCTCCTCGTCAGTATCTCATCCTCTCTAGGATGTTGAACTTGTTTTTCATGCATTTGAATGGCCTGTAAATGATTCTGATTCAAAGCTGGGAACTGCAACCTCAGTCAGAGATAAAAATATTACTATTTGGAAAGAAAATTGGTTGCTAATTTTCCTGTCTGTCATGATTTCCTGGCCAAAGATTGCACAGAACTTCCCTTCCACCCACCAAACCTATGTAATGTTGCTCTTAATAATAACAGCGTCATTGCTCTTTAAAAATCTGTGCCATCCATCAAGAACAAGCCCATCCGTGACAAATGTAGCAGGCACAACAGAGCATGAAAATGTCCTGCCAAAGTCTACTACAGCTAGCCCAAGTGAGGTAGATCTACAGTAGAAATCTAAGGCTATCCTGAGTCGTCGTCATCACCGTATCCCATTTTCAATTTAGAGTTTCCTTGGGTGCAGCCTCTTCTTGAGTTCCCAGTTCTTATGGGCTGAGCATCTTCCACCTCGTTCACATCTTTACTTAAAAACCACTTGTTGTTTAGCTGTCCATTGCTGACAGACAACGACTTATCTGCTCATATCCTGAAGGCTCCTCCTTTGGTCATATTGATTCTGTCCAATTTAGCTGGTCATTTCATTAGGTCAGGGACTAGTCTGAGCTGTGTTTTGCTAAGGACTGTGCACATGTCTAATGTGATCTAAATAACAATCTAACGTTGTCCGGCATACTTGAATGGTCTCAGTGTCTGATAGACTTACCCGCTGCAGCAGCTGTATAGCACTAGGCATATGGAGCCTTGTGTTCTGTCTTGTCGGTAAATTAGCTGCTCTGTTCAAGAAGAGCCCGTCATCCATGCTACATCTGATGCTCATGCTTCATCCTGCACTCTGCCAGTAAACCTCCCATCCTCACCACTGCCATCCTGGTCCAGGCACCTTCCTGAGCAAAGACATCCATATCGTGTTAAGGTATATAGTGACTCTGTGTCATGGACAAGTTGGTCGTCTCCTCCTAGTCCAAAAATGTAATTCTTGCCTATGAACCTAAGTTTGATTGTCCAGACTGTACCCCTTAGACTTCCTTCATCCCATGGTGCTCTTTAAGGATTGTCCCAGTATTTGTGGGGTTAATCTTTAGCCAAGCTGTGATGAGACCAACTTCCTGAGCGGTGAGGCGCTTGAATAGGTGCATAATGTGACTGCATTTCAGTATTACTCATTTTGCTTCTTTTCTCCCTTGCTCCTCCCCATGAGTAGAGCTGAGTGTAGAATAATTTTTCTGGTTTGGGGCTGAACTGAAAAATGGGGGGTGGGGAATGCTTCGTTTCAAACCAAAGCTAATTTCCGCCTCCCCCCGCCCCCCGAACTGAAAAACAAAAACAAAATTTTCTTTTTGGATTGAAAAGCATGCAAGACATTTCATTTTGAAAGGGTTGAAATGAACAGCTACAATTATTTTGGGGAAAAATCTACTTTTTTTAAAAGCTAAAACTATTGTTTACCCCAAAGTTGCCAATAGTTGTGTCCTAAAAATGCATTTTTTTTAAATATTTGCTGAAAAATATTCACCCAGCTCTTCCCACAACACCCACAATCCTCTCCCTTAGGTGATTGGTGCTATCGATGTTTGCTGTTGCTTGGATCACTGCTCTGCTGACCTCGTTCTGGTGTTCCAGGTCACCAAAGCTTCTACTATAGGTTTGAATCCCCCCCCCCCCCGACTCCATAAAACGTGCCAGATGCAATGAGATCTACTTTTTTTAGAGATGAGCATGTGCACTAAACGTGGCACTTGGCATGGCAACCCCTTTCTCTATGGAGGAAAAAAAATTGGCCAGGACTCTGGGAGTATAGAGGTTTTTATTCATCTGAATGAAGATATGAGCTAAATAAAGCTTCTGGAAAAAAACTACTGACTTTCTCTTTCTATACTGGTTGGGCAGAAATGTATTGGGACTAAATATGGAATGAAAAGGATTTTCTTGCCAGCTTTCTCTCTCTCCATTTTTAGAGCTACTGCACCATCTTTATAACTTTCTCAATATACGTACTTGATACAGTCATTTTGCCTTTCTTTTTTCCGGCAGCCTGTCATGTTCAGAAAAAGAGTAGGGCCAAAATCCACCAGATTTAACAAGATGTCCCACCATTGCACTGAGCTGCATGTCACAGTTTAGTGTCTGGGTTTGCCACGGTCACAGAATCCTGTAAATTTTCTGTAATGTGAACAAGAATGGCTCCTGCAAGAGAGAGAGAGAGCTCTAATGATGATGTTTAGAGATACTCAGATGCAAATGTGCTCTAGAAATTCAATTGGCTTAATAAATGCTGATTAAGCCTCATAACACCCAGGGTTGGTAAGGATTGGATATATAGTGTAGGGACCACTACATACTGACACTAAAGTGCAGCCACTTCTTGGGGGGGGGGGGGGGGAAGCAGCAGTTGTTTAGCAGTGCACAGCAATGCTACACAATTGTTTAACTTAAGCAGTGGAAGAATGCTGTGTCATTTTGAAAGTGTAGGGTGAACTTAGAGGCAGAATGTTAATACATGAACTGGGATTTTGCTAGGACACTGTGGCTCATACTAAAAGGGGATCTTAATGTTAGGACTTCAGTCTTACCTTTCATGTTCTTTAAAAATTGTCTTATGCTTCCCTTGCCATTATATGGTAAAATTCCCCTTGCCAGAACAGCAGGTCCAGGCTCTGCTATGCTATGTGAGTGGGATTCTTGCTGGCATCTGAAAAAATTTGCCAGCAGTGTGGGCACAATTGTCCCAAATGTGCTTCTGTAGCAGAGAGAAATAGAGTGGTGGGTTGGTGTGTCACGCATGCAAAACTGCTCTGATGGCTTTTGATTGACTGAGACTAGTAAACCTTTCCCCCACAAGTGTAAGGGTTGCTGTCAGGGATCACGGGCCTCCTGACTTACTTATCGTGACAGCTCCCATGTTACTGGAACAATACAGCTTTCAGCCAGGAGTGTTCATTCATTTTCTGCTGTCATTTTCACTTTAAACAAGGCGTGGGGTTGAGGGAGAGGGTGTTCTGAGTCCAGCTGTATAACATTTGTGCATAGTCTCTCTCTCACTCTCTCTCACACACACACACACTCTCTCTCTCTCTGATTTGATTGCGATGTAATCAATACTGTCCAGGAGTGCGGGGCTTCGCAGCTGTAATGCTGGAGCAGGGAACAAGGATGACTTGACAGTCAAGGATGGGTCTCTTATGCCTGTAATTGCAAATGTTACTTTCTCAGCATGAAATTGGAGAGCGGTGAATCGGCTGCAGTGGGGTACTGGCAGGGGCCTGCTGCCTGTCACCGTGGAACTGACTACCGCGGGGTGGGGGGAATGATAAATACCGAAGATATCAACATTGTCTGTTTTTAAAATTTTGCATCAGCCCATTCTCCTTGAATGGAAGGACAGAAACACATACCTTCATCTCAAAAAGACTCTGCGTGAATAATAAAAACAGCTGGCCCTTTGATAGCACCTGTCCTGGAAGGATCTCATATAAGTAATTTATAAACACTATGGGTGTGTCTGTACTGCAGCACATGAAGCCACACACAAGGTAGCTTTGATTGCTAGCTCACTTACAATAGCAGCATGGTCTCGGCAGGACAGGCTCGCTGCTCCCAGGCTTCTGCTTGCAATACGAAGTCTCCTGAGCGTGAAACGTCACAGCATCCCAGTGAGCTGGATAGTCTCTCTGTTTTACAAGGGGGGAAACTGAGGCAGGGAAAGATTAAGGGAAGCTAGGTCTGCTTTTTCAAAAATGGCCAGTGTTTTTGGGTGTCCCAAGGAAATACAGTGGGTAATATAGCTCATGATTTCTAGGCCCAGTTTTTCAGACGGACACCCTTCTGAAAATCTGTGAACATGAGAACTTAAAAATGACCATACTGGGTCAGACCAAAGGTCCATCTAGCCCAGTATCCTGTCTGCCAACAGTGGCCAATGCCAGGTGCTTCAGAGGGAGTGAACCTAACAGGTAATGATCAAGTGATCTCTCTCCTGCCATCCATCTCCACCCTCTGACAAACAGAGCTAGGGACACCATTCCTTACCCGTCCTGGCTAATAGCCATTAACGGACTTAACCTCCATGAATTTATCTAGTTCTCTTTTAAACGCTGTTCTAGTCCTAGCCTTCACAACCTCCTCAGGCAAGGAGTTCCACAAGTTGACTGCACTGTGTGAAGAAGAACTTCCTTTTATTTGTTTTAAACCTGCTGCCCATTAATTTCATTTGGTGGCCCCTAGTTCTTATATTATGGGAACAAGTAAATAACTTTTCCTTATTCACTTTCTCCACATCACTCATGATTTTATATACCTCTATCATATCCCCCCTTAGTCTCCTCTTTTCCAAGCTGAAAAGTCTTAGCCTCTTTAATCTCTCCTCATATGGGACCCTTTCCAAACCCCTAATCATTTTAGTTGCCCTTCTCTGAACCTTTTCTAGTGCCAGTATATCTTTTTTTGAGATGAGGAGACCACATCTGTACGCAGTATTCAAGATGTGTGCTAGTGCTCTGAGACCAGTGCCTGTCATGCTGATTGGTGGTGTTTCCCCAGGCTGCCCTGTCTGCCTGTATCCATCCATTGTCTCTCGTTGGTAATACGATGTATCATGTGGAGTGTGTAGCACCTCGGAGCCGCGGTCATGGCCCATTGTACTGGGGCCGCGCAGACATGGAACAAAAAGTCCCTGCCCCAAGCGCTTATAGTGTGTGTCCGACGATGGGTGGCTACAGACGGACTTGCAGTTAACTCTTAGAGTGTTGTAAGCTCTTTGAGGCAGGGACTCTTAGTTCTGTGTGTGTGCAGTACCTAGCACAATGGGGCTCCCAGGTGCTACTATCAGATAAAGGATAACAAAGACTAATCCCTGTCATACTCCCAATGAGGTGGGTATTCTCCCCATAGGGTACATGGGGAAGCTGGTGCATTAGGAAGTTACAGATGTTATTTTTCAGAGGCCGTGAGTATTTGCACCTCTTGTTGACCTCCCTTAGAGCTGTGGGTGCTCGCTAGCTCTGAAAACGAGACCCTGAGTGACTTACCAAAGCTAGAGCGAGTCAGCATGAGATCTGGGATTAGACCCGGGGAGTTCCTAGTTCCCAGCGTTGGGACCAGGCTGCTACGTCGCGCCTGTCTCACTTGCAGGAGGATACCGATTAAAGAGAACTCAGGCCCGTCTGTCTCTCTGAATTGCAAGCTACAGAGCAGCTTTCTTAGTGCTGCCGTCCAGCGTGCTTCTGGATCCCTTGAAACTCTATCGCCAATCTTGTCAAGCCAAAAGCCATGCTGCATTCCAGTAGGAACATTAATTTATCCCCCAAAGAATAAAGCTGGAGACGGATTTATAACCAAGGGGAATGCATAACTTCATTGGCTGGTACTCAGCCGTGTTTCCCATGCCAAGAAGCAGATGTAAACCTGTGAGAACTGATCCTGGAGGGAAAGCAGCTGACTGAAAGCCTGGCCTCTGGGGCTTCACTAATAAATAACAGCTTGGTTACAAGAGTTAGTGGTCAGAAAATGCTGTCCCCCGATGCGATCTTAGTCTCACGTGCCTTGGAAATGCCTGAACCACAGAGAGAGACTTGGGCCTGTATCTAGGTTGGGTCTTTTGCTTTAGCCATGTGAAAAGTGTGTTTTATCTTTCAGCATTGGTGCTGTTTTCACTGCGGTAACATGCACCTGCGCTGGGTGGCCATTTATGAATCTTAGTTGGTTTGAGTCGTAACTTTGATGTAATTGGTGTGCATTTCCCATGGGCCATTCCCCTAGCTCCCGCTGCTCTTTGGGCTTTAGGGAGAACTTGGAGAGGGGTTTGTCCTAAACAGGGAACACTGAGTTATGTCGGAGGTTTGTGGGGGAATGAGCTGGAGATTGGCATGGGGCTATAGAGGGGCAGACACTCAGCTGGTATAAATGGCCTTCAGCAGAGCTGTAACACTCTACGCCTGCCGAGGATCTGCCCCAGACTTTTTTCCTTGTAGGCAGCAAGCTCAAATCCTGCCCGTGGGAAATGGGTATGGTCCTCTCAGTCCGGTTCTCAGTGAGCAGGTATCCTTGTCCTCCAAAAGTGCCACGGCAGTTATAGGGGCCGCGAGGGGGCCTAGGACTGAAGGAACATCGAGAGATGATGGGAGTATCCTCTTGCCCATAGCAGCAGGCCATCCAGGACGAGGTCTAGGCAAGGGACAGAATGGCAAACCTTGTATATAGGAACGCAGGGCTCTTCTGAGGAGTCATCTGAAATTCAGGTGCTACCAGCCTGCATTAAGGTTGCTGCGGTGGGCGGGGAGCAGCCACTCTCTGAGTCAGAGGAGGGTCTTGATGGGAGCCCTAGGAAGAGGCAGGTTCAGGTGGAAGTTTAGTTTGTGGTGGTCTTTCCAAGCTCTCAATAAAACCCACTCCCCAGGGAGGGGGCAAGCTTGGATGCTAACTCTGGCTTTGTGTGCTCGGTTGGGGGCAGGCTAGGGACTCGGCCAGCCCCAAGACCCATTGCTGGGGAATCTGGCACTGCCACGGCCCATGCTTCGGTCTCCAGGGCTGTCTGTCAAGACAGCACCTTCCACCTGCACTACATTCCCGCAGTCATAGGGAGGGTCACACCAGATCCCACCAAACCCTGGTCACTCCAGAGGAAGTGTGTTTTATGAACAGTTTGGGAGACTTGGTTGCCTCTTCCCTGGCTCAGGTCTATTTCTTTCCTCTCTTAAGAAACTACCTGTAGCAGGCTACAGCTGTTTTCAAAGCACGTGATTCTTGGTAATTGCCAAGTGGCTGCTGAGTGGCTTGAATTTGTGACTGGCGCTGGGACTTACTGGTGCACAGAAAATCGCAACACGCTGGCTACTATTTTGGGCCCCTTGCTGGCAATCTCGTCAGAAGGACTAAATGGGTGTGACGTTATTGATATAATCTGGGACCATATAGATCATTGTTGCAACCAAGGTCCTGTAGTGGCACGCAAATCTTGTATAAAGGGGGTCAAATGGGGTGTCTAAGACAAGGTTATTGTTTACTGGTTATGATTATGCTGTCTATATGTGTGTATCAGTTTTGTAGTTGAAGTTATGAATATTGGCTCTATACTGTTTGTATTTCAAACTTATGCTATGCTGCTGGGTGACATCCCAGACAAACTGGTGTTAGCGCTGCCTAGCCTGCTTGATGGCCCATTAAGGACCATCAGCTATACAATGGACCCATTGAGAGAAGGCAAATATGCCTTGAGACTCAGCAAAGTATGCAGGAACTTGCCCATGTGACTCCAGACTCCATTTTGCTGTAATTTTCCACAGTAAGAACAAAGAGGTGTTCGTACACCTGGAAAAGACTATATAAGGCTGATGCCTCATCTCCATTTTGTCCTCAATCCTGCTTCATACCTCTGGAGGAACTTTGCTACAAGCTGAAGCTTTGAACAAAGGACTGAGGACCCATCCCAGCGGGGGATGTATTCCAGAGACTTGATTTGAACCTGCAGTTTATTCTATCGCTGCTGCAAGCCTGAACCAAGAATTTTGCCATTACTGTATGTAATTGATTCCATTTAACCAATTTTAACTCTCATCTCTATCTTTTCCCTTTTATGAATAAACCTTTAGATTTTAGATTCTAAAGGATTGGCAACAGCGTGATTTGTGGGTAAGATCTGATTTGTATATTGACCTGGGTCTGACGCTTGGTCCTTTGGGATCAGGAGAACCTTTTTCTTTTACTGGGGTATTGGTTTTCATAACCATTTGTCCCCATAACGAGTGGCACTGGTGGTAATACTGGGAAACTGGAGTGTCTAAGGAGATTGCTTGTGAGACTTGCGGTTAACCAGTGGGGTGAGACCGAAGTCCTCCTAGTCTGGCTGGTTTGGTTTGCCTTAGAGGTGGAAAAAACCCCAACCTTGGGCTATAACTGCCCTGTTTGAGCAATTTGTCCTGAGTTGGCACTCTCAGTTGGGTTCCGCCAGAACCGCATTGTCACAATGGGCATGGAGTCTTTACTCCCCTCTGTTGTAGAGGTGGTTCCTGCCCTGCCATGCCAACAAGTAGACGCATGTTGGCATTGGCAGGGCAGCTGCCATACTGTGCCAGCTCTGTACCTGGAGGGACCCCGGAGCTGCAAATCAGCACTTCTTGCAAGTGCGAGATGCCCTTTGTGGTGTTTTAGATGCTAAGAATTTTGCCTGATAAGAGAGCTTCATCTGCCTGTAAGTATCCCCATTTGACAGGATGATAGAGTGGGATTCTTGGAGCGAGCTCGTGCCAGCTGGGGAAGAGAATTTCTGCTTGAGCTTTTGTTTCTTTCTAGCACTGACATTTTAGCTGTCCAAAGAGTATATTTATTTCATTCTTGGCAAGGACATGGCTGCATAAATCAGTGTCCAGACTAATTGGGAGTAGCCCAGTGCAATAGCCAAGCTGAAACCTAAAAGGTCTTCTCTGCCTGCTCTCCTGAACCTGGTGCATGTGGAAGAGAAGCTGTTCTGGGCTTTGCTTGCACCCAGCTGTCTCTGTGGTTGGGTGGATGTAGGACTGACTGGCGCGGAACGGTACAAGTCTCAAGGGCAGGGTTTTAGGATATGGTCTCTGTCTAAGAAGGAGCCAAAAGGAACAATATTTACCAGATGGATATTTCCCAGCAGCCTGTGACAGCATCACCTGCTCCCTCATGGATAGGGTAAAAGCTTCCCAGTACCCGACAGCCTTTTTTGAGCACATCTCAAGGCCCATCTCTCATGGCCAAGCATTTGCCTGACTCCTGGTTCAAGCCAAGATGGGCTTTCTCGGTGGGTGGAACAGGGGACTATGACTGTTAGCACTGCCTGTTTGTGAGCAGTACAGATCAGGGAGCTAAACATCAGCCCAGTGCTACCTCAACTACGGTGCAGATCCTTTCACCTCATGCCCCAGAGGCCTTTGCTTCATTTGTGCTCCGTTCACATTGACTTTGGTGGGAGTTGTGTGTGTGATTTAAGGACTAAGGGAAGATAAGCACTCGGGTCGATCCTCTAAATCTCTTTAGAGCAGTGGTTCTCACACTAGGGCCGCCGCTTGTTCAGGGAAAGGCCCTGGCGGGCCGGGTCGGTTTGTTTACCTGCCGCGTCCACAGGTACGGCTGATCGCAGCTCCCAGTGGCCGCGGTTCACTGCTCCAGGCCAATGGGGCTGCAAGAAGGGTGGCCAGCATGTCCCTCAGCCTGCGCCGCTTCCCGCAGCCTGCGCCGCTTCCCGCAGCCCTCATTGGCCTGGAGCGGCGAACCGTGGCCAGTGGGAGCCACGATCGGCCGAACCTGCGGACGCGGCAGGTAAACAAACCGTCCCAGCCCTCCATGGGCTTTCTCTGCACAAGCGGCGACCCTAGTTTGAGAACCACTGCTTTAGAGGATCTTTTGGTATCACAGGGTAGACTTGAGGAGCAACAGAAGGAAGAGAGATGTTATTTTTTTGGAGGCTCTTTCTCACAGGGAGGGGAGTAGATTATTATGATCTCCTTTCATACTAAACACGATCAGACCCCCCCAAGTAAATTCCAGCTGGTTTATCAGACTGGGGAACATGCGCTTTGCTGGAGCCTGTCCTTGTATTTTTTTTTTTAAGAGAATAATTACTGATTTAAGGCCCCAGGCTTTCCATCTTTGAGTTATTGCCATTGTGAACTGCAGCGCTAAGCATTCAACCAGGCTTGTTGTAAAAGGTGGTGAGTCACAGCCCTGGAGAAGAAAGTCCTCAGAGTACAGAGCCGATACAGTGTGGGTGGCTGTCCTGCCCATGCCAGTGTGTGGCATGTATCCATCCACTGTAATGAAGAAGCGGCCTTGGAGTGGTTATTTTGGCCGGCAGATCTTTTGAATTTCGATGGGGTGAATTTGGGCTTTCTGAACAGCGTGCAGGATAATGCCCTTCTGCGTCCAGTCCCGTTCCAGCTGGAAAGATGCTGTCACTGAATGCTCCCCAGTGAAAAATATAACCAGAATCTGACCTGTTCCATCTTGAGAACGTCTTGCCCTCGCCATGGTTCTGTCCAGCGTCTACGTGGCATAGTGATCCACGTGGGAGCAGAGAGTTTTGCTCCACTCTATTTCCAAGTGGGGGGGATCAGATGCCACCATAAGAACGGCCGTACTGGGTCAGACCAAAGGTCCATCTAGCTCAGTATCCTGTCTACCGACAGTGGCCAATGCCAAGTGCCCCAGAGGGACTGAACCTAACAGGTAATGATAAGTGATCTCTCTCCTGCCATCCATCTCCATCTTCTGACAAACAGAGTCTAGGGACACCATTCCTTACCCATCCTGGCTAATAGCCATTGATGGACTTAACCTCCATGAATTTATCCAGTTCTCTTTTAAACGCTGTTCTAGTCCTAGCCTTCACAACCTCCTCAGGTAAGGAGTTCCACAAGTTGACTGTGCACTGTGTGAAGAAGAACTTCCTTTTATTTGTTTTAAACCTGCTGCCTATTAATTTAATTTGCTGACCCCTAGTTCTTGTATTATGTGAATAAGTAAATAACTTTTTCTTATCTACTTTCTCCATATCACTCATAATTTTATATACCTCTATCATATCCCCCCTTAGTCTCCTCTTTTCCAAGCTGAAAAGTCCTAGCCTCTTTAATCTCTCCTCATATGGGACCCTTTCCAAACCCCTAATCATTTTAGTTGCCCTTCTCTGAACCTTTTCTAGTGCGAGTATATCTTTTTTGAGATGAGGAGACCACATCTGTACGCAGTATTCAAGATGTGGGTGTACTATCGATTTATATAAGGGCAATAATATATTCTCCGTCTTATTCTCTATCCCCTTTTTAATGATTCCTAACATTCTGTTTGCTTTTTTGACTGCCTCTGCATACTGCGTGGACATCTTCAGAGAACTATCCACAATGACTTCAAGATCTTTTTCCTGATTTGTTGTAGCTAAATTAGCCGCCATCATATTGTATGTGTAGTTGGGGTTATTTTTTCGAATGTGCATTATTTTACATTTATCCACATTAAATTTCATTTGTCATTTTGTTGCCCAATCACTTTGTTTTGTGAGACCTTTTTGAAGTTCTTCACAGTCTGGGTCACACCAGTCCTCTTATTTTAATGCTGCCTGGAGCACCAACCTAACCACATGTTTGTCTCTTTCAGCTGTTCCACGTGGCATACGTCCTGATCAAATTTGCCAATTCCCCTCGTCCGGACCTCTGGGTGCTGGAGCGATCTACTGACTTTGGACTTACCTATGAGCCGTGGCAGTACTTTGCCTGTAAGTCTGGCTTTAGCAGGCCTGGGCGGAGTTGGGTCTTAATTCATGCTGGCTTCGCTGTATCGGGCAATGACGGGCCAGGAGGAATGTTTTGCATTGTTGAGTTGCTGTTTATATGGGAATTCACTCTGAACCTGGGTTTGGAGGAGTTAAATAAGCGATACGCTCTAACAGCAGGTGACCTGTAACTCCCCCTTTCCACAGAGAACTTATTGCTGCAGAATTAAAGGTTGGATCAGAGCAGCTGGGAGTTTACCCAGTGGAACAGATGCTATTTATGGTTGTGGTAGCTCTTTAATGCCAATGAGAAGTTAACTCACTCCTGCAGCCTCTCTTTCCTTCCCCTATCCCTGCCCACCACCACACCCTCACCAGCATTTCTGCTATTTAGAAATGCCCTGTTCAGCGCAGCACCAGCAAGGAACAAACACGTAGATCCCTGACAGAGAGCAAGAGAGCAAAGCCTTTAGCTACTCCATTTTGCAATGGCGGGCCTGACTTGCTTATCGGTGGCTGCCACAGCAGCAAGGTGTGAGGGTGGAGGATAATCACTGCTCCATTGTCTCTAATCCAGTCTACGCCTGGAAGAAGAACCTGGTCTCTGCTGTTATGAGTAGGGCCATATCAAATTCACAGTCCATTTTGGCCAATTTCATAGTCATAGGATTTTAAAAATGGTTAATTTCACAGTTCCAGATATTTTCAATCTGAAATTTCATGGTGTTGTAACCCTGGGGATCCCAACCCAAAAGGGGTGGTGGTACAGTATCTGGAGCAAATCTAGTGTGTGTGTGTGTGTGGGGGGGTGTTGTATTGCGACCCTTACTTTTGTGCTGCTGCTGCCAGCGGCGCTGCCTTTAGAGCTGGGCTTCCTGCAGCTGGGTGAGGTTCTTGGAGGTGGGTGTGACCCAGCTCTGGGAGTGCCATGTGCAGGGAAAGAGGGAGTCCCGTCCCTCCCCAAACCAGGTAGGACTAGCATCTGGAGCCTGGTGCACGGTAGAAACCCCCAGCCAACGTGGTACTAGCCAGATTTCATGGGGAACATCAGATTTCACGGTCTGTGATGTGTTTTTCATGGCCGTGAATTTGGTAGAGCCCTAGTTATGAGAGTACATGGGAAACAGTTCTATGCACTGCAACTCAGCCAAGTCACCAGGAGTGTTAGCAGCTGGCCCCTCCTGAGAGCACTGGCAGTAACTGGGAAAAGATATGAGCTAAGATCTACAACTGGCTTTTAAAACCAATCTACAAACCTGGCGAGGAAAGGTGCTTCTAAGTACACAGATGCCCTCCCCTGGGATTCCCTAGCAAGGCTCGCTGCCCTGGTATTTACGGGTCAGCACGTGGGTTTCCCTCTCAGAGCGGAGGAGGAGAAGTTTTATCCTAGTTTTTTTTTTTTTTTAAATGTAGTAGATAAAACAGCCTGAAATTTCCTCCCTCGCTTGTCCTAGTTTATTCAATCCAATCCAGATCCTGGAGACTTGACATTACATTTTGCAGCCCCATTCCTCCCATTGCTAGTGCTGTGCTTCAGCTTGTTCCCTTGCCCAGACGTTGTTTCTGGACCAGGTGCTAGGTATCTCTGGGCACCCACCAGCATGACTCACATGGATGAGCAGTGGGTGTGGGGCTAAGTTCGTTGAACGTCTTCCCTCCTCTGACTTTCCAGCCTGACTTAGTTTTCAAGGCAGCACATGCGGTAAAGGGGGCACCTTCATACCAGGCACATGGTAACGGATTTCTGAGGATTATGCCCGTGAACTATGCTAACATTTCTCAGTTGAGTCTGAATTGGAGCTGAGCAGCCCTGCCAGGAACAGCTGAGAAGATCTGCCCTGCTCGTTTCTCTGGCTTTAACCCTTGTTTCTCCTGGTTAATCTCTGGGTCCAGCCTGAGCTGCATTCTTGTGTGCACCTTTACATGTGTTGCTGAGTGCTCGGCACGTGTAGCACCTGTGACGAGGAAACAATCAGTGACAGTAAAGGTAAAGTTTAGAGAATGAGAAGCTGGGTGGTCCTGGATTGGACTTGGGAAACCTGGGCTCTACCCCCAGCTCTGCTACTGGCTTGTGTGTGACTTTGGGTCATTTCTCCTCTCTGTGCATCAGTTTGCCCATCTTTAAAATGGAAATAGTGATTATAGCTGGTTGAAGTATTGTGTTAGGTGGAGGAATGGAGAAATAGATAAATATGTGGGTGAGCATTTTTGTCACTCTTTTTTAAAATTATTATCAGATTAGTCAAATGCAGATGGCCACCCTGCCATGAACAGAGGAACTGCCAGACTGGACCAGACCCAAGGCCCCTCTAGGCCAACATCCTGCCTCTGACACTGGCTACTGTTAGATGCTTCAGAGGAATGGGCAAGAACGTTTCATGGTTCTTCCTCTATGGAGGCGGTTGCCTTGAGGGTGGTGTCGTGATGTTTTATAGTAAATGGAAGATGACATAATCAGCCCCTTAGTCACTGTATAGAACATGTCTCCTGTAGCTTACTTGGTTTGAGATCTAATGAGCTGCCTGACCCTGAGTGTCCATGTTGGCAGAGTCTCTGCTACCGGAGCGTTCAGGTACGTGACTAATTCCAAGAGAGTCCAAGGAAATGACCTCCTTGTTAACGGCAACAGTAAACAGTGTGGCTTTCTTCCCACTTACTCTGCAGACGATGGAATGTCAAGCGTCCCCGGGGGACGCGAGGGCAGAAGAGCTTCAGGAATGTATGCATGACTTGTCCAGTCTGTGGCTTGTGCTTGTTCAGTCATGCGGGAGAGGTTTAACGCGCCTACAGCTGCAAGGAAACCCTTGGCATCCTAGAGTTGTGTCCTGGCTCCTGTAAATCCCGTGCAAGGCTGTTGGCCTCTGTTCCAAGAGCATGTTCCATGACTGTGCATGGGGCAATTGACCAGTGAAGTTAATGACGAGCTATGATTGTCCTCTAGCTTTTGGCCAGCCTTGCATTGCCATTTAGTGGCAGGCGCTCTGCATTGCTGTCACCAAGTGGGTTTTTCTGCAAGATTTAAGTTTTCTGGTTTACCAATAATCACAAGATTTAGGAATGGAACATAAAACCCCTGTGTGCCGTCATTTTGCTCTTCACGGTATAGTCTAGTGCTTTGTACAGTCCTGTTTGAAATGTATCCAGTATTGAGGCTTCCACCATTTTCCTCGGCAGGCTGTTCCACAGGCTAGTCGTTTCATTGTTAAGTTTTTGGATTATATTTTTCTGTTCATCCTAAATACTTTACCTTTCTTCTTGATCTTATCTCATTCCTCTTAGTTATGCCCCTTTGTAAACTGTCCGCCAATTTCTTTGGTGTTTAAACAAAGTCCAGGATTATTGTATTTCAGTATTTTATATAAAGGTGGTCTGTGGATGCATGAGCAGTAGGAATATCAGATAGTAGCAGGGAGGTGGTATTACCTCTATTTATGGCCAGGAGGATAGGGTTGCTGGAATTCTGTGCCCAGTTCTGGCGTCCTTGCTTCCAAAAGGTGTCAAAAATTGGAAAGGGTTCATGAAAGAGCTACAAGAATGATCCAAGGTCTGGAAAACAGGCCTTATAGCGAGAGACTTAAGAAGCTTGATCTATTTAGTTTATCCAAGAGAAGGTTATGACGTGACTTGATCCCAGCCTGCAAATACCTACAGGGGGAGGAGCTTTCTGTTAGTAACCAGCTCTTTAATCTAGCAGAAAAAGACCTCACAAGATCCAGTGGCTGGAAGCTGAAGCCAGACCAATTCAGACTAGAAATAAGATGCACATTTTTAAGTGAGGGTAATTAACCACTGGAACAATTAACCAAGGGATGTGGCAGATTCTTCATCACTTAGTCTTTAAATCATGACTGGCTATATTTCTAAACAGACTCTTGTAGCTCAAAAAGAAGTTATGGGCTTGACGCAGAAATTACTGGTGAGTTTCCCTGGCTTGTGTAATGCAGGTGGTCAGACTAGATAGTCATAATGGTTCTTCTGACCGTAAAGTCTATGAAACCATGAAACTCTGAGTCTGGAATACACTGTAATGGGATTTTTCTCTGGTGATTTTTGGCATGACTTCAGTGTTTGTTCTCAAATTGTGGCCCCATTCACTTCTCATCGTCTCTGCAGTTTTGAGGAGGGGATTAGTGTGGAGGAGTAGGGTGTAAGTGATGCAGAGCTGATGGCAGGAAAGGCAGTAGCTCAAATATAATGAATTTTTAATGCAGAGTTAATTCTGTGAGGTAACTCCCACCAGCATTTATTAGGAAGTGTTGGTTTAAACATCATCTGGGCTATATCTCTCGTCTTACCTTATTGCTCTGGTCTCTCTTTGGTAAACAGCTTCCAAGAGGGACTGTATCGAGAAGTTTGGCCCGAATACCGTGGAACGTATTACCAAGGATGATGACGCCATCTGCACTACTGAATATTCCAGGATTGTGCCTTTAGAAAACGGAGAGGTGAGGTATTGCACTAGGCCTTTATTTCCTCGAAGAGCTGTCTTTCTCGGGGTGGGGGAGGAGCTGGGGGAGGAATCAAGTGGCTGAAATAAATGGAAGGATCTCTGAGGAGCTCCAGGTACTCTTCTGGGATTGGAAACGCTTTCGCTTGTGTAGGGTGAGGAAAGGGCCCCTTCTAGGGCTCAGAAGATGCTCCTCACTCTTTCCTCAGGCGGAGGAGGACTGGGTGGGACTTGGTTGCTGACTGTCTCTGTACTGTACTGCCAGGCACTTCTTCCTCCTGTGGGCTAAGCAAGCATTTAACCCACCCAATCCAGGGAACCAGACATCATGAGCAGAGCTGGACTTTCCTCTGTTGCATGGGTCACCAGGCTGGCTTCAGACATCCGAGGATAATAATGCATCTTCCCTAGTGCTGGGGGAAACTGCATGACTCGTAGCCTGTTTGCTTCAGAGCATATGCAAATGTTGATAAATGGCTATGAGATGTGGTGGCCTAGGGAATCTGGTGCACCCTGTTGTCAAATTCTACTGTACACATGGGAATCTGTTCCAGCTGTTCAGATACTACCGTCATCTGTGTATCCACCTCCAGACTGTGCTTGAACCAGCAAGGGTCATAGCAAAATGCAAAGAGTTCAGCAAACCGCAGACGTTCTTGTTTATAAAACACACTATAAAACAAAGTCCACTTGGAGGACTTCGAGCTTGGCAGCAGGGGCTTAGAGTTTAGAGAAAGACAAAGTGGAATGGGTGGGCTGACAAAAACCATCCTCCGCTAGGCGTGTGCTTGTTTCTTGGAGGAGGGATAGCTCAGTGGTTTGAGCATTGGCCTGCTAAACCCAGGGTTGTGAGTTCAATCCTTGAGGGGGCCACTTAGGGATCTGGGGCAAAATCAGTACTTGGTCCTGCTACTGAAGGCAGGGGGCTGGACTCGATGACCTTTCAAGGTCCCTTCCAGTTCTAGGAGATAGGATATCTCCATTTAAAAAAAAAAAAAAAAAAAAACACCCCTCCCTTTCACATGTAAACTTGGGATCTGTGGCCACGAAGCAGGTGGGTTTTTGTGGGAGCATCTTGTTAATCCCCGTGGGAGAATTTGGCTCAGACGGCATCTGCATGTCTTACTTAGGCTCTGCCAGTACTACGTTTCTCCAACTTCACATCTGCTCTGCTGTGGTTAAAGTCTTTCTCCTGCCCAAGAGCTGCAGCAGAAAAACCTCAGTGAATATGGGCAGTTACTTGCACTGGCATGGACCCTTCAGAAGTACTGACCATAAAAGAGTCCGAGTTTAGAGGGAGAGAACCGTCTTCCATACAAACGCTGACGTGGCCACGGTCAAAGCCTGGGCTGACTGGCTTGTGCTGTATTTAACGTCTTCTTATTAGTTTGGCCATAAGATTGGGTTGAAGGGGAGAGGATCTGTTTGTTTTATGCTGCTGCCCATCACTGTAGTATCAGCAGCTTTCACGTAAAATCTGTAGTGTTAGCCAAGTCCCTAGTGGACTTCATAGACTCTCTGGCCCCTCTCCCTTTCTGGGGTCAAAACTCTGCTTGGGGTAGGGTATTTTGGTGGGGGGCTTCTAGGGAATAGAGATAGAAGGGGCTAAGAGGGTAGTATCGTTCGTATGGTTTTCTGGACGCTGGTAAATGCTCTTCAGAAGTGGCTCCCTTTTGCAAGTTGTGTCCATGGACTGCAGTTGAATATCAGCCATTTTTGGAAACAGAACTTGTAGAGAGTTGATTCAATTTGCTGGGGTCGGAAAGAGTTTGTGGTTGGCAGAGGGAGGCGTTAATTTTCTGTCCGCCTGAAGGTTTGCGTTGTGTGTTTCTCCTTCTGCATCCGCAGATTGTCGTCTCGCTGGTAAACGGGCGCCCGGGAGCCATGAACTTCTCATATTCACCTCTCCTGCGGAATTTCACCAAAGCCACTAACATCAGACTGCGCTTCCTGCAGACCAACACGCTGCTTGGGCACCTGATGGGCAAAGCCCTAAGGGACCCGACCGTGACCAGGAGGGTGAGATGCTTTGAGATGCTAATGAGGGAGGAGTAGGTTTGGTACCATGTGCCTTGGAAAATAGTCCATTGTGATGTAGAACATGCAAGTCAGTGCCTTGAGTTGAGGTTTCTTGCTGAGGGCTGCTGGGTAGGATTCAGCACAACGGGGAAACTATTTTGCCAGTGTTGTCCAAAAGGCAGATCTTTGTATGTTCTCCTTTTACAGTCTCTATCAGTCTGTTTGAAATACTTTGTCTGAATGGAGAGAAGGTCTCAATGGGTCACTTTCACTTGTTTGCGAGTGGCTGGGGAAGAGGTCCCTGGGCCCACTGAGACTACAAGCTAGCCCTTTCTCCTGAGATTTCCCTCTCTAGGCTTGTTCTCCATCCATGTTGTCATCCTCCGGCAGCTGTATCTGATAATGATGTTGGGTGAACCCAGTCCTAAGTGGTGCATACCAATGGCTAGAGCAGGAAATCTGGCCAGAGGAAAAACTATTCTCAGAGTCTCACTGCCAGCAAAATAAAAATCCAGAACACCTGCTGGAGCTGCACCTGGTTTCTTGGCTGTGGTGGGAGCCCCAGCCTGTTGCTAATTAGCTCTGTGATCACTAACAGGTGTTACTGCAGCCCAGGGAAATGTTGGCCAGGAGTCTGAGAACATGCAATGTAGTTTGCCAGTGTGAGGGAAACGTGGGAGGGTGAAAGCACCAGTGTGTGGCTTCTGCCTAATGATCCTAAGGCCAGCTCTTTCCATGCTCTCCCAGTATTACTACAGCATCAAAGATATCAGCATTGGAGGGCGCTGCGTCTGCCATGGCCATGCAGACATCTGTGATGCCAAGGACCCTACTGACCCCTATAGGTAAGATTTTCAAAATTCCATAATTCTGCTGTTTGTGTCGAGACATTAAAATTGGCTGTGCTAGGAAGGAAGGAAGGATGGCGTCTGCGATTAAGGAACTGGATTGGGAGCCAAGAGACCTGTATTCCAATATCACTTCTGTCACAAATGTCCTGAGATAACCTTATACCACGGATCAGTCACTGTGCGATATCCCAGTAACTTTCTTGTTCTCCTGTGTGATAGGATAGTGGTTCTGCAATTGCATACAGCTGAGTCATTCAAAAGAGAGAGATTATTAGTGTACCCACATCCCTTAGCTAGACTCCACTGTCTGGTTTTCAAAAGGTTTGATTCTGTAGACACCTGAGAAGGCTTCTGTGGACCCACCGCCACAGGGAAATTTCTGCTACTTGGAGACAAGCCAGGGTGTTGGATCGCTCAGTGATGTCCCCTAGGCAGCGGTTCTCAAACTTTTGTATTGGTGACCCCTTTCACACAGC
Source organism: Trachemys scripta elegans (assembly GCF_013100865.1). NCBI lineage: Eukaryota > Metazoa > Chordata > Testudines > Emydidae > Trachemys > Trachemys scripta. The sequence continues at coordinate 7,942,567 of NC_048309.1, forward strand.
AAGCCTCTGAGTGCAACCCCCCCACATAAATTCAAATACATTTTAAAATATTTAACACTATTATAAATGCTGGAGGTGAAGCGGGATTTGGGGCTGGAGGCTGACAGCTCGGGATAACCTCACAACCCCCAGTTTGAGAATCCCTGCCCTAGAGCTGTGGATTTTTGTTCTACAAATCAAACTTTGCACAAACAGTTTTTGTGGGATGCATATGAGGAGGCTAGGGAGAAGCCTTTATTAAACATTCTCCGCCTTACATTTTAGGGCTTTAATTCAGGAAAAAACATAAGCACATACTTAACTTTAACTTAACAAGTGCTTTCCTGAATTGGGTCCTAGAGATGGCACAGGAGAACATCTCTTGTCCAGATTGTTTGACACACTGGTGGGATAAGAGGCTGTCTTCAGAGAAAGCACTCATGTAGCTAACTCCATAATCTGTGGGAAGTTAGTTTGAAGCAACAGTTCTGTCCTCTGCCCTCTTACTCGTCTTTAAAGAGGGGGGTGGGAAAACATTCTGCAGTGGCGATGCTAAAATCTTGCCAACCCATCTGTTTTTGTGGTTGGTTCATTTTATTTTATTTTTTTTGTATTCATCCCAAAAATGATCTCTCTCCTGTGTCTCTTTTGCGCAGCTGTCTATTGTCTAGTTGGATATAATAAACCATTTACCTCATTACAGAAGAAGGCTAAAGTACAAGATTAAAAACTTTAAAAAACCCAAATCCAAAAAAACCCAACCCCAACCCAATCCTCATGTTGGCAGGTTACTTATGTGTAGAAATAGGACAACTAAAATAAATCCTTGACACCTGATGTTTAGACATAAGCATCAGAGATTCACTTAGTTAGGTTGCAACAGACAAAACATCATTTGGATCCAAATAGTAGGTGGAAGGCAAAGCGCTCCAGTTTTGCGGGGAATATGTAAGGTCCTCGTTCCTTGTTTAAACAAAACATTCCATTGTCAAAGGGGGGGAAAAACCCAAACTATCAAGCAAGGCCTCGAAGTGCAAATCGAGTAATGAACGTGTGTGGGCTAGCAGGGGGAGGAGTTGGAGACTATTGCTTTAGTTTAAAGAAAAACCTTCACTAAACTGAGAGTAAGAAACATGCCCCTATAAGAATGGGCAACTTCCATGGGCGAAGTCCGGTTCCCGGCAGACTGAGGTCCATTGCGCAAACCAGTGTCCCCACTGTGGGCACCCCAGTTTAGCAGCCTTAGCAGAGTGGCTGAGGACTGAACTGTCCCTCGCCTCTAGCACTGGACTCTCCCCATTAGGCTCAGAGTACTTTGCTGGAGTCATGTAGGTAGCAGAGCAGACACAGTGCTGAGGCCTTCATTATATCTTGGAAGTTGCGTGGCCCCCATTGCTATAATCTGCATGTGCTAAACAGCTTTTCATACATTTATCCTCACAACACGCCGGTGAGGTGGGGATTGTGCTGATGGGAAACTGAGGGATGGGGAGACCAAAGGTCTTTCCCAAGCTCACACAGGAAAATTGTGGTCAAATAAAATAAATTAATGGAGATATCCTATCTCCTAGAACTGGAAGGGACCTTGAAAGGTCATTGAGTCCAGCCCCCTACCTTCACTAGCAGGACCAAGTACTGATTTTGCCCCAGGTCCCTAAGTGGCCCCCTCAAGGATTGAACTCACAACCCTGGGTTGAGGAGGCCAATGCTCAAACCACTTAGCTATCCCTTCCCCCCTAAGTTTTTCAGGGTTAGAAGGTCATCTAGTCCAACCCTCTGCTCAAAGCAGGACCCATCCTCAGATTTTTACCCCAATTCCCTAAATGGCCCCCTCAAGGATTGAACTCACAACCCTGGGTTTAGCAGGCCAATGCTCAAACCCTGGGAATTGACTCCCATGTCTCTGCAGTTCCAGACCAGGGCCTTATCCACGAGACCATCCTTCCATTCAGGATCATTGCCAAGCATCTTTCACGAGTGGAAAATGCACTTAGAGCCCAGCGCCAACTCTTTGACGCACACTGAGAAATGCTTGACTCCATATTTGTCTCATAAAATGAGTGGGACTGCTCCTGGGAGTGAGGGGCTCACTGCCTGGCCACACTCATAGGGAGCACTGGCTAGGTTAATTTTTTTTTTTTAATAATAAAATTGATATAAAGGCATAAATGACCAGACTTTACAAACGAGCAGGAACTGCAAAGCTGTTACGTTTCTGGCCTGCAGGACCCTCCAGCTAGAAACTCCACATAGTTTCTGATAACCATGAAAGCATTGAGTCTTAGCCATCTGTTTGCAGCCTGTGTTGCTTTCATGAATGAGCTGGGTAGATTCAGCTGGACCTGATGAAGCTTGAGTTTCTTTCTCATACGGATCATGTAATGTTTTTGGATCTTGTAAAGTGAAATTCCAGCAGGTCCCAGCCAAGGTTAAAATCCGCTAAGAATTAAAACAAAGGAGGTATTGAAAAGCAAGTCTGCGTTGGGGTACTCATCTCTCTCCTAACTAATAGTTCAGTAAAGATGTGAACTGGATAATTTCGTAATTTCGTTTGAAAACTAGGTGTTGCTAGATGTATCTATTGTCTTCTCTCCGTGCTGCAGAATAAAGCAGATGCACCAGTGCAGAGGGGTTACTTAGTATAGAACGTCCTTGGTCTGTGTGACTATATAGCTGGGGATACTCCCGAGAGGAGGATAAAATGAGGGGAGGACAGTCCTGTTGGATCCTGGCCAAACACCAGCTCTGTTCATTATTATATTCTCATTTCCAGAATCCCCACTTTGGTTTCATTTGGATGCATTTGTTGTCTTCGCTCCTTGTCCCAAACGGCTGGGTAGCGTTGCAGCACGCTGTTTAAACAGCTGCCACATTTCACCCCAGAGTTGGCTGCTCTTGCCTAGTGCGGAAAGTGTTTCCTAGTTGTGTTCTTTGTATAGTCGGTGAGTAACATCTGCAAGGCCCTTTGGGATATGTCTGGACAACAGACTGTGTAAACGGAAGAACACAAAATGGAACCACTGGAAACTGATAGCAAACCAGACAATATAAAGGCGGCACTGGAAGTGCGGTGGGAGAGGCAGCCGGCTGTAATTCAGCAGTAATTCTAGCATGGTTTAGCTACCAGGGAGGAAGACATGGTCAGAACTGCAACCGCAAAGAAGGGATGGGAAGCGAGCTCCTTTTTCTTGCCTTGCCTCAGCTCCATGGGAGTTGAGTTGGGTAGTTGGAGAGAAATGGGGTTAATTTGAATTTTCAGTGGAGGAATACTCCCATTTTTCAAAGGCTTTGACAGGAGCAGTTTGTAGCCTCCCAGCAGAGCGGGTATGCAGAGATAATTAGGCCATTATGATGCAATGTCTCTGTGGCATGAAGACACATTGAGATACCTAGCTTGACATTGCATGAGGGGAGGGTGGTGAGGCCGTCAGCAGATGCAGCTGTGGGCTTTGAGCCCGACGGGGTTATCGTGTCATCTACGGCAGCTGTCAGGGCCTCATCGTTCCCTCATAAATCTGTGTGTAACCCTCCTGGCTGGGAAGCATGGCGTATCTGACACGACGTGTCCTACATCTTCAAATGCCAGGGCTTTGACAGCAGCAAGACAAGAAGATACAAATGGAGGGAAGTCTGGAATTTTCTTTTGTTCTGGCTGAATTAAAATCCTGATGGTATCTCAGCATTTACTGTGCTGAACGTCAGGAGGCAGCTGTCCGGACAGGTTGTATTGATTTCCCAACTGGTTGGAATATCCAAAAGTCTTGTGAAAACCACTCTCCGATGCTGTCCGGTGAGGATCCCTCTGGCATCTATCGGACTCGTAAATCTCCCGCATGAAATCCGAGACCTTTCCGCTTAGTTAGGAGAACTGTTCCCTGCTCCCATTAGACTCCTGACCGTCTGGTGTTCTGAGGGGGGTGGAATCAAGGCACACTTCGATTACAAACCCTCTGGGGCCGGGATTGTTCTTTGTTCTGCATTTGTACAGCACCCAGCACAACGGCGTCTGGTCTGTGACTGAGGGTTCAAAGCATCACCACAATACAAATAATCATAGAAATACAGGGCTGGAAGGGACTTCAGGAGGTTATCTAGTTCCTCCTGCCAGGCTGAGACAGGATTAAATATACCTGGATTCAGTAAATGGTAAGTGTCAGTTTCCTCCAGATAAGAGGGCAATATAAAGTCATATTGTTGGGATGTGGCATTTTGTTGGCTTTTGCCAGCTGTTGGGCAGAAAGGCAGTTTGTGATTGAAATGCAAGCCGTCAGTTTTCAAGACGGTTTGGAGGGAAGAATTGTGCACTTCTGTCAGTCTGCAGGAATCCTGTTTAGACTGAGTTTGCTCGGTGGGACAGACTAGTGGTTTTAGCACAAGGCATGATGGGAAGTGTTTGTTCTGGAAAGATTCAGCAGAGACACGGGTGCGTTTGGGGAGCTGTAGGTGAAGATTGAGACGCTGTATGTGGGAAGCCCATATCACCCATGCCTGCACACAGTGCATCACGCAAAACAGGGGTGGTAGGGCCTGGTCCAGCTTCCACTGAAATCACTGCGGGAGTTGAGTGGGAATCGGATCAGGCTCTAAGTCTCTTAGCTTGATAGTTAGCAAGTGTTTCAACCCCTTGTAAGGCGGCTGTTCCGTTTGCACCATTAGGCGGCTGCTGCTGCCAGAATGCTCACTTGCTCTTCAGTTTTCTTCCTGTTCCCATCTCGCTCCCCTCTGATGGGAGCATGGGCCTGTCTTGGCTGCTAATGCCCCCCCTTTCCCAGTGGGCATGTTTGGGGCCTTGGCTCCACCATACCTGCCACTGGGCTTGTCCCTAGCGTGCGCACACATGCTTGCGTGGCCCCCAGAAATTCAAAAGTGAAGTTGGGTTAAAGAGTTTGGCAAAGCTCCCAGGTGTGATGAAGCATGTCTCCGACGCCAATCGCCAGTCTATACATGGGAGTAGATGACGTTTATCTAGCTTATGTGGGTTTTCATCAAAGTCCCAAGATGCAGGGACAGCAGCTGCCTCCTCACAAATTGGCACGGTACAAATGTCTGAGCAGCGTGTTTTTCACAGGGCTTGGATTTAGTGCGTATGGAGTGTGGGAGGGTGAAGGTACGGTTCCCTTGATTCCCAAGGATTCTGATCCTGCCCTTATTGAAGTCAATGGCAAAACTCCCAGTTGGCTTCCGTGGGACCGAGCTGAAGCCCAACAGCTCGTAGCAAATGGAATGACACTGCGTTAGGAAAGTGCCTCTGGCTAAGGGTAACTGTCTCCTTCCACGTGCTGGAATGCGGCGGGGTCAGAAATAGTCCCTTCACCTGACAGAAGACAGGAGAGCAAAGATAAGCATCTCTGGGGCTCTGATGTGCTTCGGAGTGGGCCAGGCCCACAGACAAAGAATCCCAGGCAGGGATTCCCCGCTAACACGCAGATACCAGGCCAGGATCAGAGAGCAGCTGCTCATTTACTATGGCAGGTAGTCGTGTTGAAATGACTTCAGCAGGACCCCGAGTATTGTCTGTATCTGTCTGATAAGAGCAACTGTTTCCTTTCGGGTCCTTGCCCCCCCCTGTCATGGATGCCCAAGCATGGGTGTGGGTGGGTGTGTGTGTGTGTGTGTGTGTGTGTGTGATGGGGGGACAGTGAGCCATCAGAAGGGCGTCCCATCTGCTGCTCCTATAGGGTAGCCAGCAACATTCATTAGTCTTTTGGAGACCTGGTCAGTCAGAAAACAATTGTCCCAGGGGATGAATTGTATCAGTGTTGCTACTCTCGGGAAGTTCTGAAGGATAGTTAGTTCTGTCCTAGGCTGATTTCAGAAGAGAGGTCACCACTGTGTGGTGGCAGCTTTGTTCGGGCGGAGCATAGGTTCCTTCAGTTGGCTGGCTCTCCCTTTGCAGCCCCCGGGTCAGCAGAGTTCCCTGCAGCAATCAGGGCTCTTGACCATTTTAATTACCTGGGCTCCAGCCAAATCCAGATGCCCCCGTACTTGAGGGTTTCAGACTGCATCCTGCCACAGCTGCAGGCTCAGTCTCCCCTTTGGTAATGTCACTCCCAGGGGAAAGGCTGCTGTTTTATATCACGGCAGAACAACCAGGAAATGCGTGTGTGATGGGACACCCCCACCTCCCTCTCCTCCTCTGTATATTCTTGATCAATGGAGTATGTAAATATTGTAACTCAAGCCCATTGGTCCATAATTCATTAGCAGATTACAGTCTGCCTGAGGTGCTGCTGAGCTGCAGTGACAAGTGAAAGCTTTGACAGCCTTAAACAGCAGAGCTAAATAGATATCTAGGTCTTACTCTGAAATGTGTGTTTTATGGGCAAGGGACCCCATCTTGGCTGACCCGGGAGTTGAACTAGGGACGTGTAGATCTGCAGGCGCAATTCTCTACAGCTTAAACTAAAGAACCAGGCTCTGTGGCTGGGGCTATAGCAGACTTTGAGTATAGAGAAGGATTCTATATACCCACCCACCCACCAGCAGGTTATGCAAGTTCTTTCACACAGGGATCACGTTTTCCTTATGTGTGTTTTGAATAGCTCCTACCACAGTGGGAAGATTGGGGCCTCTAGGTGCTACCCGAATACAGGAAAACATGATTTGTTACTTTTAAGCAAGTCATAGGCGATGGCCAAAAGGTTTGGAGTTTTGGGCTTGGTTCGTTGTGGAAAAGCACCAAAAAGTTGGGGAATTTATCTGATCTCGCTCCTGGGTCTGCAAACGGTCATAAGAGCAGGCTTCCTGGTGAGATTTCCAGCACTTATTTCTGCAAGGCAGGCTGCAAAAACATCCAGAACGCTTGGAATTTCAGTCCTCCCACTTCTGATCATGTGGAACATGGGAGAGAAATAGAATGGTAAGTGACAGGGTGCTGGGGCACTACCAGTACACAAGGAGTTAACCTCAGCTCAGTTTTTGGCTCCCCTTGTACATGTGCTTAGGGATCACCGGACACTCGGGAGAAGGCAGCCTTTGAGAAGGTCAGGCTCCAATACCCAGGGTCTTGGGACAGGGTTGAATTCCAAGCTAGGGACTCTTCTTATGTTGCTTGCTTGTTATAGATATGATTCCTCAAGGAAAAGACCTTCTTGACTTAGCAGAAAAAAATACAGCTAAGTCACCCTGCCATAATAATAATACCTAGCTCGTATAGCAGTTTTAATCAGTAGGTCACAAAGTGCTTTACAAATGGGAGCACATTATTCCCATTTTACAGGTGAGCAAACTGAGGCACAGAGATGGGACGGGCCCTGCCCAAGATGGGCCAGCAGGCCAGGCTAGGAATAGAACTCTGGTCTCCTGAGTTTGTCAGTGGTATAGCCAGTAAGTCAAACTGCCTCACTTAGGCAAACTTCTTCAGCTCTGCCCCGAAAGGTTTTGCTTGTGCTTTGGCCAAAGTTTCAAGTAATTTCTTACTATATCTGAATGGGTTCACTTGTCCCATATGACCATCCCAACCTGCACTTCTGTGATATTCACGTGTGTTAATCAGGCATCTTAAAAATATGGGTAGGCAAGGCAACAGCACAGCTCTAGAAGTCCAGTGAAAGAATATGGCTTTATATCGGCATCTGATTTTTGTATCACTGCTTTGTTTGTTTCCAGTGTATTTAAAAATTATACTTATTGTCAAACACCCAGCTTTGAATGGAAGAGCTTGGGGGAGTGAGAGGTGGGAGTAGCAGACATGCCCTGAGGGGAACTGTGTAATTGTACAGATAAAAGCTAGAACACACCGTATTACCATCAGTCTAAAACAATAGAAAGCATTTTTGTTGGACGGCTATAATATTCTGTTAAGTGGAAGTTTCTGCAGTGATGTCACTGCAGAGTGAGTTACCGCTGCAGTGCAGTGGGACAAGATTCCTCACTTGACTAGTGAGAATTCTTGCCTGGCGCCTCCTGGGCTGCCTGTCTAGTCAGCGCAAAGCTACTTACACCAGCTACTAAAACCAGGAAATGCATCGGCCGTCAGCCTTGAAGACTGAAAGATGCTGCTTTCATTTCAGGTTGCTCACCCAGTATGTGTACCTCTCTTCTTATGATGCATGTGTCTCCCCCACTCCTGACTTTATGCTTTATGTTTTGTCATTTTGCCTCTTATGCTCTGGGGGACATGTTTCCACTTCCCAGTCATCAAAAAACCTCACCCAGCCCAATTTCAGATCCCTCTGTTAATTCTTTAACTCAGCCTTCCGGCACTGCATCCCTGTCATACGCGCTATCTGCTCCCTGCTGCCGTATTTCACCTCAGTCATTTGTAGAGATGGGTGGGAAAGGGGCTGTTTTGTGAACAAATTGCGATTTTTTTTTCAATTTATTTAAATATTTGGAATTTTCTGGTGTTTTTGGTTTTATTTATTGAAAAAAAATGTTTGTTTTGTTTCTCTTGCCTTCTTTCTCTCCTCCCCACTCCTCTGCTCCAGGGCAAAATGGGTGGGGAGGGAAGGAAATGAGAGAGAAAAATGTGATGGTGGTGGGAGTGTTTTGTATTTGTCCAGAAATCAGTAAATTTAAAATACACACAAACTTTTGTTTTTGAAAAAGCCCTTTTTTTTTTTGTTTTTTGAAAAGCTGTCTGGAATGAAAAGTGTTGATCATTTGTATTGTACCTGTCTAAATTGCAAGTTCCTCCAGGCAGGAACCTAGTCCTGTGTGTTTGCAGAGAGCCCTGGGCATCAATAGCCTGGCATAAATGACCTATTCTCACTTGTCCTCCCAAACCCGAACGCTTGCACAAAGCAGCATCTGTGCCCTGATCTGTGAAGGCTGCCTGAAGAGAAGCTCTCCCACTTGGTGTTTGAACCAGCTCCTTTTGTGCTGTTACTTCTAGGGCTGGTCAGGGATTCTTCTCTAATGAATAAAGTGTTTTCTCAAAATTGAAATTTTCTGTGGGAAATTTTCAGTTTTGCAAAAAATTTCCTTTTCCACTGGGAAAGTCAAAATGATGGCTGCCTGGAAGGCTCTTGTCGGTTTCACTTTCTGTCTGAAGGATGTTGGCAGATGCTGAACACCCTGGCTCTTTGCCTTCCTGCCTCTCCCCCAGCTCTGGGGCCAGAGATGCAGAGAGCCCAGGCTGCTCTGTGAGTCTCCCAAAGTGGAATTGTTCTTGAAATCGCTTCCCAGTAAAACGTTTGTGATTTTAACATTTTATCACAGTTCAAGACTTTTCACATTGTTGGGGAAAAAAATTGTTTTTTTTTCCTGGGAAGGGATTTCTGTTTTCTGGCCAGCTCTCGTTATTTCCCCAGCCAAGTCCTGGCCTCAGTGGATACCTCAGCGTTCAGTGACCTGGCTTCGAAGTTACTCTGCTCACTCACCTTTCATTTTCCAGGCTGCAGTGCGATTGTCAGCACAACACCTGTGGCGGCTCATGTGATCGTTGCTGCCCGGGCTTCAACCAGTTACCCTGGAAACCAGCTACGACTGACAGCGCTAATGAATGCCAACGTAGGTTGTTGTGGGCTGGGTTTTTCCCTTTTTTGTTTTTTTCTAGCTGTTTAGGGGGTTGGAAAACATGGAATGAACAAACTCCACTGCCCCCACACATGGGAAGCTTTGCGGTCGGCCCCAAAGCTCTGCCATAGAATCCCATTCCTAAAGCTTCGTGCTTGAGGAAGGAATCCATAGCAAAGTCCCTCTTGGAGCCCCTGATGGGGCCTTGCATTAAATCTCCCTCTACAGGCATTATGGGCAGTCTCTCTTTTGGTCCTTGGTGAGAATGCAGTGCTCCTGTAAATGACTGGATTGTCAGCATTGGAAGGTAAAGTCCTTTATCTATAGAACATCTAGCACGATCAGGGGAGCGGCTAGCGATCCTTACACTGCTCCACCAATGAACCGCAATCCTGACCTGGAAGGATCCCCTGTAGAGGGGTTAGACTACATTTCTTCTGGGGTGACTGGCAGCAAATCTATTGATTGTAGTGTTGTTTTTGTGACTTGTTCCCCTCTTCACTGGGGACTGGACTGAGATCACTAAGCTGTTTCAGACAAGCCCCTGGGTGGTAACAACTTTTGCTCCCTGCAGACCCTGATTGGGACTTGAATCGGTGATTTAGAAGTGAAAGCGGCCATAATTCCATTGAAAGGATGTCCTATACCATTGTCTGGTTTTACAATCTCATTACCAGTCCTTCAAACCATCCTATGGGCACCCTGCATTTTAGTACCAGACTTAGTGAACGTAACTAGAAGTATAGGAAGAGGGGCGGTCTGTGTTGTGGATTATTCTGTTTTGTGAAGGCTTCTACATGATATCTGCTTAATCTGTACTGAGTGCTAATTCTGGTCCCCTTCCTGCCTCTGTCCTAAACTTTGTACAATAAACCTGATTGCTCGGTCTGCTCTGAAGATAAATTGCATTCAGATCTACTTACATCTTTATTTGGATAGCCAGAACCCTCCAGTAGATGCCAACACTGGAATTCATGCTGGGCTGGGATCTCATAAATGTAGGGACTCTGCAGTGGGCTGTTGGATCTTGCTCCCATGGATTTTAAAAAAACAACAACCCCCCCAACACACTCTCACCATGTGTTTGAACTTCATGGCTCAGCCACTCTCTGATTGGATAACATTGAGAACTGGCCTGCATGTACGCTCCAAACCACTTTGGAGGCCCCAAAGTTTAGATAACTTCCCTTTCTCCCCTCCCACCATGCTCGGGCTCGCCTTTTTTCATTTTGTGCCTTGATGTTTTCTGGTTGCAGAAAATGCCAAAGCCCTGCTAGAATGCCTGTTCTCCCTAGGCGTCCAGCCTTGATTTGCAGACTGGAGACATCTGAAAGCTTGAGTGATTAACTGATCCTTCAGCCCCTTTTGCACTTCATTCCTCATTTAAATGGAACCCCCATGCAATACAGACTTATTCAGCCCCTCTCAACCCTTCATCAGGGAGTTGAAATACATCAGTTAATTGTTTCATTGGAGAATGGTGATCAATAACCCAGAGGAACATACATGCTAAGCTCCTGTCTCTTTATACTTTCAGCTTGCAATTGCAATGGTCATGCCTACGACTGCTACTATGATCCAGAGGTTGATCGCCACAAGGCCAGCAAAAATTATGACAACCAGTATAAAGGGGGAGGTGTCTGCATAGAATGTCAGGTACGCCCGGGGGGAGGGAATTTCACGTTGTTGTTGTAACATGATGGACTGTCAGGTGTCCTATTTCCTGTGGCTGCATTATTAGCCTGAATTGTAGTTCTGCATTGCGGGCAACAAGCAAATCAGGAGCTCTCATGTTTTCTATTAGTTTCCCAGAAAATCTGGGCTCTTGGCATCAGGGTAAAGGCGCATGCACCAGTGGCAGGAGTGGTGGGGTAGTTCATGGGCACCTGTCTGTTAGCGTAACCTTGGAAATGCATGGCTAATGGTGGGATTTTCATACACCCTGGGCATCGGCCTTGCTCCACTTCCATTGAACTCAATGGGAGTTTGACCACTGACTTCAAATGGGAGCAGAATTAGGCCAATTCTAGTGCTTTTGAAAAATCCCATCCCAATTTACAGGGCCCAAATACTATCACTTGTCTGTCACTGCTTAAGCATCGGTGCCGTGCTGTGCTCCCTACTCTCTCAGCACCTAACTAAAGTCTTGCCATGGTGAAGCAAAAGCCCTTTGACTTGTTAGTTTCATAGCAAGTACCATATAGTGGCATAGTACCATATAGTGGCATGGGACCTGTGTAGTGCATAACTAGCCGTGCTTTTACGAAGTGGGTTACTTCTGTCTTCCTGAATGCACGGCAACTAGGAAACTTTGTTAACAAACCCTGAAGCCAAAATATAGAGCTAAAACCGAGACTAGGTTTGGTGGAGGATTCACAAGGACTGAGTTTCAACCCAACATGAGTGGACTTTTGAGCAATCTTTGTTCTTTCCTTTATTTACTTTCTTAATGTTACCCTGTCATGAAGCTACCTGGTACTACAGTCTGGTAGATGACCACGTTTTCCTTCCTGATGGGCAGAGTAACTGATGCCCTCCTATTCAACTGTTTTTCAGCATCATACCACTGGCATCAACTGTGAGAGGTGCATCCCTGGATACTATAAATCCCCTGACCATTCGATAGACTCGCCCTACATTTGTTACCGTGAGTATGGGCTGCCCTGCAGGCTAGAGACGCAGCTTCTAGACTTTCGTTTAACAGCTGGAGGAGAGCGGCCCATGCTGTCGAATGGTGGAGTGTTTGGTACTGTGGATCATCAGGGGCTGATTGTCCAGCCAGCCTTAAAAAGGGCCTGGCCATCTGTCTTGCATGCACAAACAGCCATTGGCTTGTGCAGAAGGAGTGTGTGTCTGTTGTTGCAATCAGCCATGGATGCATGTTCAAAGGCCGGAAAGGGGTGGAAATGTGGCCCCATCTGACCCAGCAGGGGATGACTTTCCAAAGCAGGAGATGCTCATGCACATCTCTATGGGAAACCCAGATCATTCTGGCAGTCTTGGTGGGTTTAGTTCTGCCACCTCGTTTGGTGGCTTTTGCCATGTTCACCAGAGCCTGCCCTAGCTGTAATGCAGCCAGAATTGCTACCCTCTCGGAAGCAAGATTGTGAGGGGCAGAGCCCAGCTTTTTGCAGCCTCCCGTCAGATCCTGCAATGCAGCAGCAACAGCTCCGCCAAGCTTGAACCATTTTAAAGAGACAGACACACCTTTTATTTTTGAAAGGGACTGCACAGTATGTATCTAAAACTTTCTGGCTGTGTTGCTAGCCTGGCTGTTGCAATTAGAAATCTCTTGTGTGAACACAGATTGGGAAATGAGGGTCTCTCTCTCTCTCTCTCAGTAAAGGGAGCTCCCAGTGACTGCTCTCTCCCTGCAGGTTGTAACTGTGACTCGGAGTTCACCGATGGCACCTGTGAAGACCTCACTGGTCGCTGTTACTGCAAGCCAAATTACACCGGGGAGCTCTGCAGTGCATGTGCAGAGGGATACAGAGACTTCCCACACTGCTATCGTAAGTGCCATGTTCGCATGGGAGGGCTGTCAATGGGGACGTGTGGGAACTAAAAAAAGAAGAACAGGAGTACTTGTGGCACCTTAGAGACTAACAAATTTATTAGAGCATAAGCTTTCGTGGACTACAGCCCACTTCTTCGGATGCATATAGAATGGAACATATATGGATTTCCATTCCATACGGCTAAATGCAGTGCCTTGCATAATGACAAGTTTCAGAGTAACAGCCGTGTTAGTCTGTATCCGCAAAAAGAAGAACAGGAGTACTTGTGGCACCTTAGAGACTAACAAATTTATTAGAGCATAAGCTTTCGTGGACTACAGCCCACTTCTTCGGATGCATATAGA